>NC_064265.1:37973969-38277629 GCF_003254725.2 Canis lupus dingo | reverse complement strand
AGCCAGTTGCCCATCTGCTGAGCCACCCAGGTGTCCCTATTTTATTTTATTTTTAAGATTTTTTATATTCATTTGAGAGAGAGAGTGAGAGCATGGGCAGGGTGAAGGATCAGAGGGAGAGGGAGAAGCAGACCCCTCTCTGAGGAGGGAGCCTAATGCCAGCTGATCCCAGGACCCTGGGTCATGACCTGAGCCAAAGCAGACACTTAACTGACTGAGCCACCCAGGCACACCTTTGCCACCTTTTCTTTTTTTTTTTTTTTAAACATAATTTTCTTTTCTTTTTTTTTTAAGATTTTATGTATTTATTCATAGAGACACAGAGAGAGAGAGAGGCAGAGATAAGGCAGAGGGAGAAGCAGGCTCCGCAGAGAGCCTGACGTGGGACTCGATCCAGGGTCTCCAGGATCACGCCCTGGGCTGCAGGTGGCGCTAAACCACTGCGCCACCAGGGCTGCCCACCTTTTCTTTTTTTGAACAACAGATCATGACCCATTAGTAGGTTATAAAGATAAAATATAATAGACTAGGAAATATTATATTACATTGCATGTGATAAATACTTTCTCATGAAACTTTTGTTTCATGTATTTAAATAAAATAAATATGCATATGTAGACTGAGTCATGGCATAAAATGTATCTCTTAAGTTTGAGAAACTGTATTACAGGATTCTTGAGTACTATGACTATTTTGTTTTTGTACACCTGGGACAGAGTTGACAATAAATGTTTGTTGAAGAAGTGATAATAGAACCATTTGTTGAACTTCAAGCACGATGCTGAGAATTTCAGCTTATTTGATCCTCATGGTAACCCTCATTATTCCCTTCTCATAGATGAACTTACCAAGGTTCAGAGAAATGAAAAGTTCATACAACTTCTAAAAGCTAGGACTTTGACTCCAAAATTGGTATTCTGAACTACCATGTTTCCATTGTGTAGGGATTGTTTTAGATTTTGTTAGTGTTATACTTTAAAAATGACTCATCAAGGATTTAGCAAATTAATTAGCATTTCTGATGTACTTATTTATATTTTTTTTGTTTATTTCCAAGAATTCAGTAATTGGATCATAACGAGACTTCTGCGGATTGCAGCAACTCCATCCTGTCACTTGTTACACAAGAAAATCTGTGAAGTTATCTGCTCATTATTATTTCTTTTTAAAAGCAAGAGCCCTGCAATTTTTGGAGTACTGACAAAGGAATTACTCTATCTTTGTGAAGATGTGATTTGCCTCCACAGAAAAAATGCAGTGGGACACTTTGTGGAATGGCCAGTGGTAGTTAGCCGATTTTTAAGTCAATTAGATGAACACATGGAATACTTACAGCCAGCTCCTTTGCAATTCATGAACATGCAAAATTTAGAATTTATTGAAGTCACTTTATTAACAGTTCTTATTCGTATTATTGCAATTGTGTTTTTTAGAAGGCAAGAACTCTTACTTTGGCGGATCGGTTGTGTTCTGCTAGAATATGGTAGTTCAAAAACTAAATCCTTAGCAATTAGCCTTTTAACTGAACTCTTTGAGCTTGGAGGATTACCAGCACAACCAGCCAGCACTTTCTTCAGCTCATTTTTGGGATTATTAAAACATCTTGTAGAAATGGATGCTGACCAGTTGAAACTCTATGAAGAACCATTATCAAAGCTGATAAAAACACTATTCCCCTTTGAAGCAGAAGCTTATAGAAATATTGAGCCTGTCTATTTAAATATGCTGTTGGAAAACCTCTGTGTCATGTTTGAAGATGGTGTGCTTATGCGGCTTAAGTCTGATTTGCTAAAAGCAGCTTTGTGCCACTTACTGCAGTATTTCCTTAAATATGTGCCAGCTGGGTATGAATCTGCTTTACAAGTCAGGAAGGTTTATGTGAGAAACATTTGTAAAGTTCTTGTGGATGTGCTTGGATTTCAGGTGGATGCAGAGGTAAGTCATTTTTAAGGTTACTTGATTAGTATGTATTTTGTTTGTAATATAAATGTATGCATATATGTAAGATGTAATAATGAGAAAATAGAATATCTTTAATAATAACATTCAAGATGGAATGTTTTTTTTTTTTTTTCCACAATCCACTTTGGTTCCTTATTATGGACTTTAACTTTGGTATGAGAAGGATTTGTTCACTAAGGTGGCAATGAACTGCCAATGTAGTAGAATGTTTTAAAGTAGAATTTGTGAAGCGTAAGCATGTTTAGTGCATTCATTATTAACTAGAATGGAGCCGTTATTAACTTAATTGCAAAGACCTCGAGCACTTACCTAGATTTTATTTTTGACAGTGTATAGTCCATCACATTTAGAAAACCTATGGGGGAAAAAAGAAAATCTATGGGTACATACTAATAGTCATGTCAAATTATACCTTTTTTCTTGCTCAGACTGTGAGAGACAGCATAATAAAATGTGCAGTAACTTGAGTAAATATTTTATCTGTAAGTCTTGCTGGATTTGTAGTATGAAAGGGATTAGTAATTCCTTTATAGAGTTTTTCTTTGTAGCACTTTTTAATAAAGATTTTATTTATCTGAGAGACAGAGAGAGAGCATGAGCAGAGGGAGGAGCAGCAGAAGGAGCCTGACGTAGGGCTCCATCCCAGGACTTTGGGATCATGACCTGAGCTAAAAGCAGACACTTAACCCACTGAGCCACCCCAGTGCCCCACTTTGTATCATTTTGACAGAAAAACAAAGAATTTGTCTTTTTAAGACTTTCAAGACTATAGAACCATAGTTCTAGATATAAAATCATATATATGTCTATTTATAGATTATGAAATTATATAGATTGACTTAGGTCTTTGTTTTACCTGATGAGACTCTGACAATACTTTACCTTATTAGAAAACTTAAAACCTAATGAATTTTTACAGTCTTTGAATAACATATTTCCTAAGACATAGTTTTTTAAATAATTTTTACTTTCTCAGTATTTGTTGGGCCCACTTTATGCAGCCTTAAAAATGGAAAGTATGGAAATCATTGAGGAGGTTCAGTGTCAAATTCAACAGGAAAACCTCAGCAGTAATAGTGATGGAATATCAGCCAAAAGGCGTCGACTCAGCTCATCACTGAACTCTTCCAAAAGACCACCGAAACAGACTGAGGAGTATGGCCTTCATTCAGTTTGTATTTAGTCATTTAATAAAACTTCATTCACTTTAAAAGTCACATTTAGTTAAATGCTTTGACTTAAATACACAGCATTTGTTCTTTCTAAAGGTAGTCAAAGGAATGCTTAAAATACTTTAATAATTACAGTCCATTCTAGTGTGAAAGATACCATGGCTACATATGGTTACTTAAAAAATTTTTTAAGTTTTTACTTGCTTATCTAATTTAGCTTCTTAATATCTAAAAAAAGTCCCTGAGATTATACATTCAGCAGCAATTTAAAATGTTGACAAATAAACTTTTGTATGATGTGATCAAAGAATTTGCATATTTCACTTTGCACTGAAAGTTGTTTTAAATATACTGTACTATAAATCTCAGTAGTTGGCATCGCATGTTATCTTTTGTTTTAAATATTTTTCACTTTGGAACCAAATTTATATTAAATATTAATATCTTTATATTATGGTTATAATTAATTACAGAATTAAACATGTGGATATGAACAAAAAGAGCATTTTATGGAGTGCACTGAAACAGAAAGCTGAATCCCTTCAGATTTTCCTTGAATACAGTGGTCTAAAGAATCCTGTTATTGCAACTTTAGAAGGAATCACTATTGTCCTCCAACTCACTGCTCTATGTACTGTTCATTGTTCGCATCATAACATGGACTGGTAAAACAACTTGTATTTTCTGAGTGGATTGTCTGTAACAAATTTGGATTTATTGCTTTAGGAGACCTCATTATTTGTTCTATTTGTGTGACCTTAGAACAGATTTTCAGTGAAATGAAAGAAATTTGTTTTTTATTGATTACCTGCTAAATGATGGGTACTGTATTAAGTGCTATATATATATTATTTAATCTTTATAACAGTTCTGTAAGTCAAGTGCTATTATACCTACTTTACAAATTAGAGATTGAGGCTTAGAGAAATTGAGGCCTGTTGGTTTGTATATTGGTCTATATGCACAGGGCAAGGAGAGATTGAAGAAAGAGGCAGACCACCCCAGATTGGTAGGTGGCAGATTTTGTAAGGGAGCTTACCTACAGAGTTTGTCTTCAGCAGTTGTGAAAGACAAACTGATCTCTCAACTCACCTTCTAGAATCCTAGAAGTTTATATGGAGGATTAATGGGGTTAAGTCATGTATTCAGTCCAGATGGTCTCAACACCACCTTACTCTCAAGGCTAAGTCCTTGGAACAGCTCCCACTGTGGGACCAGTAGGCAGAGTATACATTCCAAGGACAGGAAGGGGGGTTAAGGAGACTCTGATGGCCGGATCCAGTTTGAGGGTCAACTAGTGGTTTCATCCTTTTGATTACTTCCTGTAACAAGATTCTTTTTGCCTAAGCTAACTTCTGGGCAAAGTACTTTGTACTTTTCTAGAAAGTAGCAGAGCACATTTTTATTTAACTCAAAAGCCAGTGTTTTAGTCAAACCGTCAAAACATTTCCCTTTGATAGGAGTAGGGATTTAGAACTCATTAGAAGTATCTTTTCAGTTTAGTATTCTTTTTTTTTTTTTTTCAGTTTAGTATTCTTAATATGGGTTGATTAGTCTATTAGAAGAAACAAGTGTGAATTTTCTCTGAAGATTTAGTCTTAATTTTACTAAGTTACAGACCAAAACTCTTGTTAGATTTTACATGATCATTCTGTATTTTTTAATTCTTTTAACTAGCCAATAAAAAATTATGAAGGACATTTTAAAGAAACTATATTAATTCAGACTGCAGTAAATTTGGAATTTGAGGCAACTTGAAGGAATAGCTGATTAGGCTGCAATCTACTCTTCTGTTATAAAGAAAATGTTTACTAAGCCAGTTAATAATGATGCAGAGATATCTTCTGTCATTTTTAAGCCTGGTGATACCACATTTAAATATCCTAGGATAAAAAAATAAATAAATAAATAAATATCCTAGGATAATTTTAGTTACCAGATCATAAGAGTGATTTAGACTGACATAAAGAGATTAAACTTAAAATAATAATGCATATTAATTAATTTGCATATATTTACTTTGAATTGGTTTAAACTATTAGTTTTATACTCAAAATTTCTTTTGGCTTCCTTCAATATTAGGTTGGACTATAACAAAATTGATTGTAATTCTGTGTCTTAAAATGTATTAACTGCAGCCATAATTTTAGGGACTGTCATCAGAAATGTAAGAAGAAACCTTCAGTAGAGATAACTTGGATGTCTTTGGATTTTTACACAAAAGTGCTTAAGAGCTGTAGAAGTTTGTTAGAATCTGTTCAGAAACCTGACCTGGAGGCAGTTATTGATAAAGTGGTGAAAATATATGATGCTCTGATTTATATTCACAGTAAGTATAAATATAAACAGTAGAATAAAATAACCTTTAAAGATGATCAGTATTGAAATAGGCATTCTCTTTGCCTAAGGCCTAAATGCACAAATGTTTGGAATACCCAACAGTTTTTTCTTGATTTTAGTTCTAGTTCTATTTCAGTAATTCAGTAACTAATTCAGTAATTTCTAACTTCCAAGTTTGTGTAATACTTGGATTTATTACTCTTTTTCAGGTAATAGAAGTTACTTATAACTATTTAATTTTTTTATTTGAGATTTTCTGAAGAATGTTTTATGATCCTTCTAAAAAATGCATGGATGCATATTTTTATAAAGTCACATTTAATTTCTTTGGGTTCACAGACCCCAGAACATCATCTCTAATTAAGAATCTTTGTTTATTGAATGCTATAATTCCACTTGATGTTTAGAACATTTATTTTTATTGAAAAAAAAAAAAGACAGGTAAGTATGATTAAGGAAAAAGATATAATTAATCACCTGTCCTGTGTTTCTACAGTGAAAACCTCATTTGAAGATCATATTCTAGAAGATTTATGTGGAATGCTCTCACTTCCATGGATTCATTCTCATTTTGATGATGGGTCTTTAAAGTTGACCACATTTGCCACTAATCTTTTAGCATTAAGCCAGAGGATTTCAGATAGTTACTGTAAGTGGTCACAAAATTCTATGTGTGTGGTTTAACTCCTCTCTATATGGGATGTCTAACACATTGCTGTCTTTTCAATAATTAAAAGAGGAAGTACATTTTTAACAATTCAAAAAGGAGTTATATTTGTAAAAAGTAACAAATTGAACAAATTATTGGATTTGCATATCCCTATATCTATTCTGCAACATTGCTCTGCAAAGATGCCATTACAGTTTACATTCCTCTTAGCAGAATATGACACTTTGTCAGACTTTTAAATGTTTGCTGTCAAAAAAAAAAAATGTCGAGGTAACTAAAAGAAATTATTTTTGCTTCTGATGGGTATGATTTTTAGTTGCATTTCTCTGGTTATCTAGTAAGATTGTACATACATCTTTTTCAGTGTCCATGCTTTATTTTTGAAAAAGGAGCTTTTGATTAAGTATTATTTGTATTTTAAATGTTACTTGACAAATAAATAAATAAATAAATGTTACTTGACTTTACAACAAAAAATAAATATGTATATAAACTGAGTATGTGTTTTAATATATATATAATATAATTAACATTTAGAAATCTTGTTTAATAGACTTAATTTTTTCAGCACCACAGGCACAGTCACGGTGTGTGTTTCTTCTAACTTTGTTTCCAAGAAGAATATTCCTTGAATGGAGAACAGCAATTTATAGCTGGGCCCTACAGAGCTCCCATGAAGTAATCCGGGCTAGTTGTGTTAATGGATTTTTTATCTTATTGCAGCAGCAAAATTCATGTAACAGAGTTCCCAAGATTCTTATGTATGTATTAATATTTTAATTTGAATATATAACTTGATTGGAAAGATTATACTATATGTGAATATATGTATATTGCTAGATATATAGAGAAAATGTTGCTTTTAGTTTTGGAGTTCAAATTTTCTTCCTTCTAGGCTTTGTCTTACCATTACTTTTGCCCCAAATTAAGCAAGACTAGTTAGACCACAAAATAAAGTATAATTAGTACCTTCTCTTTTTTCTCCCCAGAGATAAAGTCAAAGATGATTCTGACTTTGTCAAGAGAGAATTTGCCTCTATCCTTGGTCAACTTGTCTGTACACTTCATGGCATGTTTCATTTGACAAGTTCCTTAACAGAACCTTTCTCTGAACATGGATATACTGACCTTTTCTGTAAAAATCTAAAAGTTGCATCTCAACATGAATGTTCATCTTCTCAACTAAAAGCTTCCATTTGCAAGCCATTCCTTTTCCTATTGAGAAAAAAAACACCTAGTCCAGTGAAACTTGGTGAGTGATTTATTATGATTTATTAAATATTTAAAATCTTTTAAAACTCTTTAAAGTCAGTGATAGAATTAGCTTGAAGCCTTACAAAATTAAATATGCTTGATAGGTTCAGTAGTCATGTAATGATTACTTATAAAAGGATGTCTGGTATTAGACTATCACAGAACTAAAAAGGGAAGTAATTTTTGGATTTTTATTTTTTTATTTTTTTAAAATATTTTATTTTATTATTTATTCATGAGAGACAGAGAGAGAGGAAGAGATACAGGCTGAGGGAGAAGCAGGCTCCATGCAGGGAGCCCGATGTGGGACTCAATCCCGGGTCTCCAGGATCATGCCCTGGGCTGAAGGCGATGCTAAACTGCTGAGCCACTGGGGCTGCCCAATTTTTGGATTTTTAAATGATGATTTAATTTGGTAGTCTACTTGGGGATACCTGGCATTTGGTTCAGTATCGTGAGGTTCAATATTCTATATCCTCTTTAGTGATACCAAGGACCTTCCTAATGTGTCCCCTGCTACACTACCTTGGACCTCAGAACTTCACATTATTAGATACTTTGCCCAACCGAGGACTATATACAGGTTATATCTTCTTCTTCTTACATGAATACTTGTGAGATCCATTTGTTTGGGTATAAGTGGCAACTGTTCTCAAGTTTTCAAAATAATATATAATAGGTAGTTTTTAGAACTCCCCAAATCTTATAAGATTAACAGTAAGGCAAAGATTGCCCTTAGTTCACAGTTCTTCGGATTAGTGAAAAATTTTTCTAGAGGGTGGAGAGGAGCAGAGAGAGGGAGAGAGAGAATCTCAAGCAGGCATCACACCCAGCGCAGGGCGGGGCTCAGTCTCATAACCCTGAGATCATGACCCGAGCTGAAATCAAGAGTCGGACACTTAGCCAACTAAGCTACCCAGGCACTGCAGATTAGTGCAATGTGCTTTGAAGTCCATCTTGGTAAAATATAATGATCCACAAAATCTAAGTGACTAGTCATTTAGAACTTAAAAAAATCTAGGGGCATCTGGGTGGCTCAGTGGTTGAGCTTTTGCCTTTGGCTCAGGGTGTGATCCTTGGATCCTGGTATCAAGTTCCACATCAGGCTCCTCACACAGGGAGCCTGCTTCTCCCTCTACCTATGTCTCTGCCTCTCTCTTGTGTGTCTCTCATGAATAAATAAATAAAACCTTAAAAAAATAAAAATAAAAAAATCTAGAATTTATTTTAGATTCAAATTACTTATAACTTTTATTAGGTATTACATAAATTTAAATTTGTAAGTATTTTAATCTTCCACAATTCTGTGTGCTCTACTAATTTAAATATTGACATTATAAGGCAAGTTAGAATTCTTTGTATATTGTTTATGGGTAATTTTACTGTAAAACTTTGATATTTCATGTGTTAAATTGTGCATTGTATGCTCTCACCCTTTAGCTTTCATAGATAATCTATATCATCTTTGTAAGCATCTTGATTTTAGAGAAGATGAAACAGATGTGAAAACAGTTCTTGGAACCTTATTAAATTTAATGGAAGATCCAGACAAGGATGTTAGAGTGGCTTTTAGTGGAAATATCAAGCATATATTGGAATCCTTAGACTCTGAGGATGGATTTATAAAAGAGGTTGATAGTTTCTTATTTTTAAACATTTGTATTTTCATTAACCTGCTCTAAAAAAATTCTTTAACTAATTAATTTTATTATTCTAGCTTTTTGTCTTAAGAATGAAGGAAGCATATACACATGCTCAAATCTCAAGAAATAATGAGTTGAAGGATACCTTGATTCTTACAACAGGGGATATTGGAAGGTATACTTGGCAGCAGTTTTATACTTTTTTTGTTTGCCTCATGTTAGAAATGGTGGTGTGATAGATGTGATATTATAGAAAGAAATGTGATATCAAATGTATATTTTTATGGGTTTCCATTTATATTTGAGACATTGACAATAACTTTTTTTTGTTTTTTTTTTAGAGCAGCAAAAGGAGATTTGGTACCTTTTGCACTTTTGCACTTATTGCATTGTTTATTATCCAAGTCAGCATCTGTCTCTGGAGCAGCATATACAGAAATCAGAGCTCTAGTTGCAGCTAAGAGTGTTAAACTACAAAACTTTTTCAGCCAGTATAAGAAACCCATCTGTCAGGTGAGAGTCAGCATTGGCCTTGTCTATAGGAAATAGCAGTACTTTGCAAGAACTTAAAAAAAAAAAAAAAAAAAACCCCACCAAAAAACTGTATATACATATTATTTGTCTTGCTTTAAAGGATATATTTTTATTTATTTTTTAATTTTTTAAGATTTTATTTATGTATTAGAGAAAGAGAATGAGAGCATAAGCAGGGCGATGGGCAGAGGGACAGGGAGAAGCAAATTCACTTGCTGAGCAGGGAGCCCCATGTGGGGTTTGATTCACAGGACGACAGGATAGTGATCTGATCCAAAAGCAACTGTTTATTAACCCACTGAGCCAGCCAGGTGCCCCTAAAGGATATATTTTTTTTTAATGATTTTTTTAATGATGTATTCAGTGTATTTAAGAGAACCTAAATCTTTGAGTTTTAGATATTATGATCTTGGTCTGAAGATGTGTATTATAAATGGGAGAGGAGAAAAATCCTCTTATATTGAATTATTATGCCCTGTTGTTAATCTGTTAAATGCTTCTCTGTTTTAGCCTTTTAGTGATGATAAACTTTTTTATGGCTTGATATTATGGATAGCGTTTGTTTTAAAAAAAGTTGTTTCAATTCATGGCTGAAAAGTTAAGAAATGTTAATATACTGGCTTTGCCCTGTTAGTAGTTAAGAAATTTAAATTTCTTAACTAAACATGGTTACTCCATCTGTAAAAGGGAGGTTATGACATAATCTACCTCATTAAAGTTTGTTAAGGGATCCCTGGGTGGTGCAGCGGTTTGGCGCCTGCCTTTGGCCCAGGGCGTGATCCTGGAGACCCGGGATCGAATCCCACGTCGGGCTCCCAGTGCATGGAGCCTGCTTCTCCCTCTGCCTATGTCTCTGCCTCTCTCTCTCTCTCTGTGACTATCATAAATAAAAAAAATAAAAAAAAATTAAAGTTTGTTAAATAAAAATTGAATGAGCTAATTCAGGTAATATGTTTAGAGTGCTGATAAGGTCGATAATGTCCTTTATGTTAGCTTAGAGAGTATCTGTTAAATTTCCTTCCTTGTATGAAAATTAACAGATTGTTTTGCTCTAGTTTTTAGTAGAGTCCCTCCATTCCAGTCAGATGACAGCGCTTCCTAGTACTCCGTGCCAGAATGCTGAGATGCGAAAACAAGATGTGGCTCACCAGAGAGAAATGGCTTTAAATACCTTGTCTGAAATTGCCAATGTTTTTGACTTTCCTGATCTTAATCGTTTCCTTACTGTAAGTTGTAAAGTGTAGTTGACTTACTTGAGGTTTTCAATTCATATTTTGTGTTTATTCCATTCTTGTCTTATTTTAAAGAAAAACTGGCAAGAACATTGAGGAGCTTATAGATCCTAGATGTTCAGATTTACATGTTTTCTTTTGACTTTGATATAATACTGTTACTTATAAAATTTAAGTTCATATTAATTTGAGTTATTCTATATGGTTAGTTATTCTGAAAGGTTAATACTAATTGATTAATGATAACTAATTCAGTTGACTGAATCCTTATGTCTTCAGTGCTATGATTGGTTCCATTGGTAATGCACAGTCTAATATCATTTTTACTCCTAAGACATTAGAGTAATTTAGTACAAAACTATTGGTATTTTTGACCTTCTATGATTTCAGATGACAGTTTGTAGTGTGGAGTGGCTTAGAAGTCTTCAAAATGTCATTAGGGTTGAGGTTTGAAAGATGGATAAGGTAGATTCTCTTCTTCTTACCTTTTCCCAAGGGCAAAGTTATGGTTACCCTTAATAAGTTAGAATAGGGATTCATACTGTCAAAAGTGAGTATTTCTCCCTATTATATTACTGTATTTTAAACAAACTTAAACTGCCTATAAATTGCTCAAATCCTAGAAGGAAATATGATAGTATACAATAAGGATTATAAAGATGTTCTTACCTTTTTATTCAGTAATTTCACTCTGGGAACCAAAAAGTACAGGTGTTTATTGCAACATTTTCCTAACAGCAAAACTAAACAAAACCCTGAAAAGAAACTGTCTAATATTAAGGTTATAAACTATTATGGAACCATTAATATAATAATTATTAATACTTTGTATACTACCTTAAAATGTTGTATCAGTCTTGCATGATTAATATTAAGTTGAAAGATATAATACAAGTAAGATGTAAGCATCTCTGAGGGCAGGACCTGTCTTGTTTACTGTTATGTCTCCAGTATCTAGGATAGTGACTGACATGTAGTAGGTGTTCTTTAGATACATGTTTACTGAATAAATGAAAGGCCAACCATTTTTTGTTTGGAATTTTTTGTATATTTAATGAATAAGATCTTAAAGGAAATAGACCAAAATCAAAATAGATTTTTTTGCCATGTTGAGATGATGTGTTAAAATGGTTTTATTAATATTGCAGCATCAACTTTTTTTTTTAAAGACTTTACTTATTTATTCATGAGAGAGACACAGAGAGAGGCGCAGAGACACAGGCAGAGGGAGAAGCAGGCTCCATGCAGGGAGCCTGACGTGGGACTTGATCCCGGCTCTCCAGGATCACACCCCGGGCTGAAGGCGGCGCTAAACCGCTGGGCCCAGGCTGCCCCAGCATCAACTGTTTTGTTTTGTTTTGTTTTGTTTTGTTTTGTTTTGTTTGTTTTGTTTTGTTTTGTTTTCAGCATCAACTTTTTAATTAAAATGCACAAGGGCAGCCTAGGTGGCTCAGAGGTTTAGCACCACCTTCAGCTCAGGGCGTGATCCTGGAGACCCGGGATCAAGTCCCATGTTGGGCTCCCTGCATGGAGCCTGCTTTTCCCTCTGGCTGTGCCTCTGCGCCTCTCTCTCTCTCCCTCTCTCTGTGTCTGTCTCTCATGAATAAATAAATAAATAATATAAAAAAAAAAGAAACTTAAAATTTTGTATATATGGTTACTCTTGCTTGTTGTCTAAATCCTAGTTAGCCCAAATAATAAATCAAACTTGAAACTTCTGCCTTAGAGCATGAGTATATTTTAACACATACCTATGAAAAATTATTTTCTTTACATATATTAGCTTATACTTATACATTAGCTACAGTGTGAACTCTGTGCTATCAGGGATCTTGGCAATTTTTTTGTATCAGTATCTGTAGTTTCTGAATCATAGTAGATGTTCAGTAATATCTGTTGAATGAATAAATGGTAAATCTGAAGTCAAGTATGACATTTGGACTACAATTTTATTTGGCATTTTAAAATATTTTTGCACCTAACTTATGTGAATATGTTATTACCTGGGCAAATGTACTTTTTAGTAATTGTAATGTTTCTTTTTCAGAGGACATTACAAGTTCTGCTACCTGACCTTGCTGCCAAAGCAAGCCCTGCAGCTTCTGCTCTCATTCGAACTTTAGGAAAACAATTAAATGTCAATCGTAGAGAGATTTTAATAAATAACTTCAAATATATTTTTTCTCATTTGGTCTGTTCCTGTTCCAAGGATGAATTAGAACGGGCCCTTCATTATCTAAAGGTAATTAAATGTATATATTTTACTCTTTTGTTTAAATTAGCATTATAGGAAAGCTATTGTAACATTCTTGTAGAAAGGAGAGTGGGTAATTTATAGCATATTCTATATTAATATAAGTACAAATAGTATTATGTAAGCAAGCTTTGTTTTGGTCCTAGAGGAGCATATTAAATAAATTATTCTTTTGTTATTTTCTTTGATCATTTCACCATTATGGCATATTGGCATATGATAATCATCCATTCATGGATCAAGTTCTCAAATCATTTCATTTCAGATTTTTTTTTTAGTTTATTTTTTAGTAATCTCTATATCCAGTATGGAATTCAACTCACTCCTCCAAGATCAAGAGTTACATGTTCTTCTGAGTGAGCCAGCCAGGCACCCCTCATTTTAGAATTTTTGGATTGGACCTCTAAGTTGGCTAATGATATTCAAATAATTATATTTACAGAAAGAGGCAGCCTCAACTATGGCATAATGTTTGTGTTAGTTATGTAGTGCCCAGATTACAGTTGGGCCCAGTGTTTTACTCTTTTTTAACATTTATAGCTTATACTTCTTTTTTGGTGTCATACTAGCAATGTATTTATCTATCTATCTATCTATCTATCTATCTACCTATTTATTTATTTATTTATTTATTTATTTATTTATTTATTTATGGAGAGCAAGTAGGGGGGTTGGGGGAGAGAATTTTTTTAAGATTTTATTTATTTGAGAGTGTGCACGTGAGCATGAGCAGTGGAGAAGGGCAGAAGGACAAGCAGACTCCCCACTGAGCATGGAGCCCAACACATGGGGCACCAGGCTCTATCCCAGAACCCCGAGATCATGACCCGAGCTGAAATCAAGAGATGCTTAACTGACTGAGCCAGCCAGGCACAGTAGTAACAATATCTCCGAAAAAATATGAGTCTAAACAGAAACAGGAGAATCTGTCAGATATGTATATGTGACTACTATTTTCTGTGATGTTAATTTATTTCATGTGTTTCATGATATGGTAGCAATAGATTTCTTTCCACATGAGAATTATTGAATATTGAGTGTGTGTATTTATTTTGAGAAAGAAAATCTGTATTGTAGAGGATGAATGATAATATTTTCCTACATGTCAGAACTTTACTAAAGAATTTCATTTAGTCTTCATAGTTATCCAGTGAGATAGATGCCATTATTTTTCCATGTTATAGTTATCCAGTGAGATAGATGCCATTATTTTTCCATGTTATAGATGACAAAACTAAGGCAGAAAGAGGTCAGATAAAAAAAAAAAAAAAAAAAAAAAAGAAAGAGGTCAGATTAGGTAACTTGTACAGGTCACAGCACAACTAACAAGTGGCAAAGCTGGAATTTAAATTCAAACAGTCTGACCAGGAAGACTGCTCTAAGCTGCTATTAGTAATATTTTCACCCAAGAGTTATGTATGTATGACTAATGAATCGGTGATATTTTAAGAAAACTGGGACTTCCTTTTTAAAATTTTACTCGAAAATAAAGTCTGATCACTTTTCTTCATTACTAGCTCATTGGAGACCTACCAGGAGAAAATGAGATTAGAATCCTTTTCCAATGCCTTTTTAAAAATACCATTAGTAAATCTTGTCAGATGATCTAGATCTTCTGATTTACTGATAGTGTGTTAACAATATACTTATTTCGAAAAGCCTATTTTTTTTTTTAATGTGTCTTTGGATTAGAATGAAACAGAAATTGAACTGGGGAGTCTATTGAGACAAGATTTCCAAGGATTGCATAATGAATTATTGCTACGTATTGGAGAACACTATCAACAGGTTTTCAATGGTTTGTCAATACTTGCCTCATTTGCATCTAGTGATGATCCATATCAGGGCCCCAGAGAGATCACATCACCTGAACTAATGGTAAGGAGTGTTTAAACGGGTTTTTTGTTCGTTTTTTTTTTTTTTTTTTTTTTTGCCTTTTTGTAGCTTAATTATGAAATTGGAGAAACAGGTATTATATGCATTTTCCAAATGCTAGAGATTTATTTAAATTTCAAATTGGGATTTTTATTTTGAAAAGGTTAATGATTTAAATCGCATGGTTACAGCAAGGTATTAACATATATTAGTGTTGAAAAATATGTATTTTGAAGTGATTGTAGATTTTATTTTGTCACTGGGTAGAACTGTTCAAATTAACTTTTTTTCACTACTTTTTAACTATAGATTAGAATATACATTTGTGACTCCCCCCACCCCCTACTCACATCTGCCTGTTTGGCCCAACATACTAACTTTATAAGTTCTTTTTTTTTTTTTTTTTTTTTTTTATGATAGTCACACAGAGAGAGAGATTGAGAGAGAGAGGCAGAGACATAGGCAGAGGGAGAAGCAGGCTCCATGCACTGGGAGCCCGATGTGGGATTCGATCCCGGGTCTCCAGGATCACGCCCTGGGCCAAAGGCAGGCGCTAAACCGCTGCACCACCCAGGGATCACTTTTTTTTTTTTTTTTTTATAAGTTCTAACTATATTTAAAATCCATTGTTGTATTTGAGGGAGTTAGAAGATCTGTTATCCCTTTTATCTTTTCCTATCTTAAGTTTTTATGTGTAATCACTTCTTCATGTGAAAAAATATATATAAATCTTCAGGCTTACTATTTTTTTTCTTTTGATTGCTCTAATTCCTTCAAGAGACTCAGAGGGCTATTAGCAAAATATCTTGTGAGGTTTCTATCTCTTTCTCATTTCCCACGCATTCTTTGTTTTAATCTAATTCTGTTCTATTTCACTGAAATTCTTATCCAGGTCAAAAACAGTCTTTCTGATGTCAAATCCAATGGTTACTTCTCTTTTCCTATCTTCTTTAACCTTTCAGTAATGTTCAATACAACTGACCATTCTTTCCCTTGTGGCTTATGTCATACCACACTTTTTTTCTTTTCTTTTCTTTTTTTTTAAACTGCTCAGTCTTTATAGGGTCCTACCCTCTTTATCCTTTAAATGTTAGATTGATTCAGGACTATGTAATTGAATTTTTTTCTCTAGTGACATTCTCTCCTTAAGGGAGAGAGTATCTAGTCTCATCTGGTCCTTTGCTTAATATGGTTTATATTTTGATGACTTCATAGTTGTGATTTCCATCCAGACCTCTCCTGAGCTTTGGACCTGTGGGTTTATACAAGTTAGGTCCTGGCAGGAAACAGATGGCTCACATAAATGTTTTACTGAAAATAATTTGAAGAAAAGGCTATTTTCATTGTCATGGGCAAAGTTAAGAGAACCAGTAGGGAATGTTAAGGAACATAGGGACTAGGAATAGCAGAAATTTTAGGCTCCCCTTAGTCCTGGCCAAGGAGAAATGGTGTTACCAAACCTAGTTGAAAGCTTAGAGCCATGGTGCAGGGAGAGAATTGTCATTGTAGAGCGATGTGGACAGTGCCCGAACCACCTCAAAACCCAGAGGGAGCAGGAATTATAAATCCCATGCTCTCTCCTCTTGATCTATGTTCTCTGTGGTGCTTCCTGTTGACTGAATTCATTGGGAAACCAGTTGAAAGGGATCTTGAATAATGAAATCTGGTTAGCCTCCCAGGCATAGAGCACGGCAGACAATGGATCTGAAGGTGAGAGGGGTTGACAAACTGTCCAACTTTCTCTTTGTCATCTCTACTTACCTATCTTTTATGCATCTCAAATCAGTCCAACATAGCATGTCTATTGGAAATCCTTATTTTCCCTCCTCAACCTGTTTTTCTCCTAGTCTTTCCTATCTCAGGAAATGGAACATGTCTACCTAGTTGCTAAATTAAAACTTGGGAGGCATTCATGAACCCTCCAGTTTCTTCATCCTTTATTATTAAGTGCAAATCCTAGCAAGTCTATCTCCAAAGTATATTTTTCAGTCTCTGCTGCCACTCCCCTCTTATAAGTGACCAACTTCTTTCTCGGGGACAGCTGTAAAAACCTCCTAACTTTTCTCTCCTTTCCCACGTCTTTACTCAGTTATTTATTTACACAACATTTGAAGTGTGTTTTTTTATATATATAGCTTAAACTCATATCGTTCCCCTGCATAAATTCCCTTTATGATTTTCATTGCTCTTAAAATCTATAAAACTGTATGTGGAGTACCTTTCCACCTTCATTGTGCAACTCTTTTCTTCCTTGTTTCTTTTGTTGTGTGTTTTTTTTTAAGACCATTTATTTTTTTTGAAGTTTCTCAAAATTTTATTTTATTTTTTTAATAATAAATTTATTTGTTATTGGTGTTCAATTTGCCAGCTTACAGAATAACACCCAGTGCTCATCCCGTCAAGTGCCCCCCTCAGTGCCCGTCACCCATTCACCCCCACCCCCCCCTTCCCTTCCACCACCCCTAGTTTGTTTCCCAGAGTTAGGAGTCTTTATGTTCTGTCTCCCTTTCTGATATTTCCTACCCATTTCTTCTCCCTTCCCTTCTATTCCCTTTCACTATTATTTATATTCCCCAAATGAATGAGAACATATAATGTTTGTCCTTCTCTGATTGACTCATTTCACTCAGCATAATACCCTCCAGTTCCATCCACGTTGAAGCAAATGGTGGGTATTTGTCATTTCTAATAGCTGAGTAATATTCCATCGTATGCATATACCACATCTTCTTTATCCATTCATCTTTCGGTGGACACCGAGGCTTCTTCCACAGTTTGGCTATTGTGGACGTTGCTGCTATAAGCATCGGGGTGCAGGTGTCTCGGCGTTTCATTGCATCTGTATCTTTGGGGTAAATCCCCAGCAGTGCAGTTGCTGGGTTGTAGGGCAGGTCTATTTTTAACTCTTTGAGGAACCTCTACACAGTTTTCCAGAGTGGCTGCACCATTTCACATTCCCACCAACAGTGTAAGAGGGTTCCCTTTTCTCCACATCCTCTCCAACATTTGTGGTTTCCTGCCTTGTTAATTTTCACCATTCTCACTGGTGTGAGGTGGTATCTCATTGTGATTTTGATTTGTATTTCCCTGATGGCAAGTGATGCGGAGCATTTTCTCATGTGCGTGTTGGCCATGTGTAGGTCTTCCTCTGTGAGATTTCTGTTCATGTCTTTTGCCCATTTCATGATTGGATTGTTTGTTTCTTTGCTGTTGAGTTTAATAAGTTCTTTATAGATCTTGGAAACTAGCCCTTTATCTGATACATCATTTGCAAATATCTTCTCCCATTCTGTAGGTTGTCTTTTAGTTTTGTTGATTGTATCCTTTGCTGTGCAAAAGCTTCTTATCTTGATGAAGTCCCAATAGTTCATTTTTGCTTTTGTTTCTTTTGCCTTCGAGGATGTATCTTGCAAGAGGTTACTGTGGCCGAGTTCAAAAAGGGTGTTGCCTGTGTTCTCCTCTAGGATTTTGATTGAATCTTGTCTCACATTTAGATCTTTCATCCATTTTGAGTTTATCTTTGTGTATGGTGAAAGTGAGTGGTCTAGTTTGATTCTTCTGCATGTGGATGTTCAATTTTCCCAGCACCATTTATTGAAGAGGCTGTCTTTCTTCCAGTGGATAGTCTTTCCTCCTTTATCGAATATTAGTTGACCATAAAGTTGAGGGTCCACTTCTGGATTCTCTATTCTGTTCCATTGATCTATGTGTCTGTTTTTGTGCCAGTACCACACTGTCTTGATGACCACAGCTTTGTAGTACAACCTGAAATCTGGCATTGTGATGCTCCCAGCTATGGTTTTCTTTTTCAATATTCCCCTGGCTATTTGGGGTCTTTTCTGATTCCACACAAATCTTAAAATAATTTGTTCTAACTCTCTGAAGAAAGTCCATGGTATTTTGATAGGGATTGCATTAAACGTGTAAATTGCCCTGGGTAACATTGACATTTTCACAATATTAATTCTGCCAATCCATGAGCATGGAATATTTTTCCATCTCTTTGTGTCTTCCTCAATTTCTTTCAGAAGTGTTCTATAGTTTTTAGTGTTCTATAGTTTTTGGTGCCTTTCTTCAGTCTCATTGTTAGTGTATAGAAATGCCACTGACTTCTGGGCATTGATTTTGTATCCTGCCACACTGCCAAATTGCTGTATGAGTTCTAGCAATCTTGGGGTGGAGTCTTTTGGGTTTTCTAAGTAGAGTGTCATGTCATCGGCGAAGAGGGAGAGTTTGACTTCTTCTTTGCCAATTCGAATGCCTTTAATGTCTTTTAGTTGCCTGATTGCTGAGGCTAGGACTTCCAGTACTATGTTGAATAGCAGTGGTGAGAGTGGACATCCCTGTCGTGTTCCTGATCTTAGGGGAAAGGCTCCCAGTGCTTCCCCATTGAGAATTATATTTGCTGTGGGCTTTTTCTAGATGGCTTTTAAGATGTTGAGGAATGTTCCCTCTATCCCTACACTCAAGAGTTTTGGTCAGGAATGGATGCTGTGTTTTGTCAAATGCTTTCTCCGCATCTAATGAGAGGATCATATTGTTCTTGGTTTTTCTCTTGCCGATATGATGAATCACATTGATTGTTTTATGAGTGTTAAACCAGCCTTGTGTCCCGGGAATAAATCCTACTTGGTCATGGTGAATAATTTTCTTAATGTACGTTGGATCCTATTGGCTAGTATCTTATTGAGAATTTTTGCATCCATGTTCATCAGGGATATTGGTCTATAACTTTTGTTGTGTTTTTTAAACAACAAGCTTTCTCAAGCTTTTTCCTGCTTCAGAGTCTTTGCCTTAGTCTTTTTACTTGGAATAATCTCTTAGATCTTTCTCATTCTTTAGATCTCAGAATTTTCTGATCACCCTATCTAAACTCTCACATCCCAGTTCTTCCCTATCATGTGATAATGGTATTTTCCTTATAGCTTTTATCATAACCTTATTTACATATTTATTTCATATCTTCTATGAGTCTCCCATGTAAGCTAATAGGAGGAAAGTGTCTTTGTTTACTTTGTACAGCTGTACCTGGCACAGGGTTCTAGGCATACTTAATAAATATTTGGTGAGTGGTAGATTAATGAACTATTGTTTAAATGCAAGAGCTTTAAAAATAGAATGTTGACAGACTGTGAGTGTCATATATATCTTCATTTCTTTTAAGAAACATGGACTGGAACCATGCAATTAGGAATTGTGGCTTGTTAAGCTTAAATTGAGTCTTAATTCAAATCAGAAGTTTGCAAATTAAATGTAGTTTTAGGCTTGACAGATGATTCTCTGTGCTTGGCAAGAGAAAAGTTTATCCCAGTATCTAATCTGGAGAGACAGGTTGAACACCTCACTTACTCTCTAGTATGTGCTAATACACACCTTCCTACCCTTCTCCCTTTGGCAGTATAGGTAATCTGGAGATCCCTAAATCAGGTGCCTCAATATCAAGCAATGTAACTTTCTTCTAGAGTTCAAAGATACTTTGCTACTCCTCCCCAGCTCTTTTTCTTGCTCCCTTTCTTGCCCGTATGTAAATATTTTGAATATTTTTCTTTGCAGAGTACTCACATTCCCAGTTTATAATAATATTAACAACTTAACACTTTATTCTTTTTTTTCCCCCAAATTCCAAAAAGGATTTATTACATACAGAGGAAAGGGGTTTAATCCTTCTTGGCTGCTGCTTTCCTCCTGGCTGCTAGGACATTGCTCAGCTCTTTTCTCTTCCTCTTGGCATGAATGTGTGTCCCCACCCTTTTCTTGATGATCTTGAGGGTGCACTTATCCTTGGAGACCTTGAGAGGCTCCACTGCATGTCACCGTAGGGAGTAAAGCTGCACACCTCTCATGTCGTGTCCCGTGTGAACTTGATGTGCTTGATGAGGTACCTGTGACTGCTGCTGTGCCTTGGCCTGCTGTTGTGCCTAGTCACCTGTGGCCCTTGATGAGGCCCATGGCCACAGAGTAGTACAGAGCCATGGCTGCCGCTTCTCAATGCCTTCTTCAGCAAAAGCAGCACATTACTATATTATTAGTGCTTAATGCATGTTATTTTATTTAATCTCTACAACAACTCTGTGCAATAGGTCTTCTCATTTTATAGACTCAGAGGAGTTAAATAACTTAGGGAAGTAACTTAACCCAGCATCACACACTGGATAAGTCAGAATTGGGATTCAAACCCTGGTTTGGCTTAAAGCCAATACTCTTTCCTCTAGGATCATCTTATGAGAAAGACTTAATCCTCTTCCCTTCAGGAGACCCAAAGTGCTATGGTCAGTGAAATGTGTTGATTTCCATGGCCTTGTTACCCCTCTACCACTGTTGTCTCAAAGGATTTTGACCCTTGAGTCAGACCATTGTTCTGGCAGGTTAGTTTTTCCTTTGTAAGTACTCTTTTCCCCCCTCATCTTGGCTCTGAATGTTCTAGATAAGGACAGTTACTTTGTCTTTATCCGTTCTTCTTTTTTTTTATTTTTATTTATTTATGATAGTCACAGAGAGAGAGAGAGAGAGGCAGAGACATAGGCAGAGGGAGAAGCAGGCTCCATGCACCGGGAGCCCAACGTGGGATTCGATCCCGGGTCTCCAGGATCGCGCCCTGGGCCAAAGGCAGGCACCAAACCGCTGCGCCACCCAGGGATCCCTCTGTTCTTCTTCTTAAGTATTTTCTTCACTCTGGGTCCTTATGTGAGTCAATCCTGAGGATCCCATGCCAGCACATTTCATAATTCAAAAGCTCATGATTTTCTCATTGTAAAATACTGTTTAATCATATTTTGTCAGGGTGTTTATAAACCAATTTCACTAATTTTTAAAATACTAGATGTAAAAATATACTTTTATAGAAAAATCTACCAAATGCTTATTACTTCCAATGTTCTATCATAAATAATATAGAAATAGAAATGATGTTAAATAAATTGTTTAATTTATGAAATTTGATCTTTGTAAATATAATATCTGTTTTATGTTTTTTTTTTTTTTTTTTCACTAGGCTGATTATTTGCAACCTAAGTTGTTGGGCATTTTGGCTTTTTTTAACATGCAGTTACTAAGCTCCAGTGTTGGCATTGAAGATAAGAAAATGGTAGGTAGTGATGATAAATGGCAAAGTTTTAGAATTCATATAGAATACATAAGGGATATGACTTCTGCTTATAGCTACAAACATTCAAAGATAAGAAATAATCAAATATGTGATATTCTGAATCCTTCTATTCCTTTATAAGCTTTTGGGAAGTCTAAAAAAAGGAATTATGTCACTTACAGTGTTTTTGTTTATAAAGCCAGTTTTAACCCAAACTGGCTTAAAAGAATTTATTGGCTTTGTGACTAAGTGTCCTTAAGAATAATATAGCTTTGAGTATAACTTGATTTTGAACACAGTGTTCTCAGAATTTATCTCTTAGCTCAAATTCCCCTGGATTGGCTCTATACATAATAGCCAGGTGATGACCCCAATTAGCTTCAAGCTCATGTCAGCACATCACTTAGCTCAGTGGGGAAAAAAAAGACCAGCATCTCTGATGGCTCAAACAAAAGTTGCGTAATTGAGTTCATTAGTCCAAATTGTTGTGTTGTAAGTCATGGCCCATGCTGGGTTTTTTTTTGTTTTGTTTTGTTTTGTTTTGTTTTTTGTTTTTTGTTTTTTTGTTTTTTTAAGATTTTATTTATTTATTCATGAGAGACACAGGGAGAGAGGCAGAGACACAGGCAGAGGTAGAAGCAGGCTCCATGCAACGAGCCCGATATGGGACGCGATCCTGGCATTCTGGGATCACGTCCTGAGCTGAAGGCAGATGCTCAACTGCTGAGCCACCCAGGTGTCCCCCAATGGCGTTTTTAAAAACCAAAAATGTTAGCTTACATAAAACTGAGTAACTTCAGTATTTGTCACTTTTTGTTTATCTTTTTTCTCTATCCTTTTTTTTATTTTTATTTTTATTTTTATTTTTATTTTTTATTATTATTATTTTTTTAATTTTTATTTATTTATGATAGTCACACAGAGGGAGAGAGAGAGAGAGGCAGAGACATAGGCAGAGGGAGAAGCAGGCTCCATGCACCGGGAGCCCGATGTGGGATTCGATCCCAGGTCTCCAGGATCGCGCCCTGGGCCAAAGGCAGGCGCTAAACCGCTGCGCCACCCAGGGATCCCTATCCTTTTTTTTTAAAGGATTATATTTACTTGTTTGAGAGAGTGAAAGAGCAAAAGCAGGGGGATCAGGGAAAGAGAAGCAAGCTCTCTCCCGGAGCAGGGAGCCCCATGAGTGGTTCTATCCAAGGACCCTGGGATCATGACCTGAGCCAAAAACAAACGCTTAACAGACTGAGTCATCCAGGCACCCCTGTCAGTTTATGTTTAACTGCGTTTGACACAGTGAAGTTTAATTATGACTGCTGTAACAGTTGATCACCATTGGAAATTTTTGTCCATAGATTAGGATGGAATTTTAGACACTCATTAAGTTTCCATTGCTTCCCATCTCTGCAGTCAGTAAAATTATAGAAAAAAATCTATGAGAGGAAGCTTTTATTTCAGTATATATTCTTCTCTTAATAAAGGAGCCAAGAAAGACATAAAATATTAAGCTATTTTCAGAGCTGATACTTATTCTGTTGGTGTCAACTGGTAATTTTAATCTTCCAGACAATTTCTATTCCATCTCTATGGAATCTTTCTTATTATTATCCTGAGTGAGAGAACGATCTCCAATCTAAGAAAACTATAGTTTGTGTTTTAAACCATAAAAAGCTTGTATGTTTTGGCACATAGTTAAGGTTGAGTAGAGAGTTTCTTTACACTTTCATTAGAACCTAGAGCTGTTGATACAAGTCTGATTCTATGTTCTACACACAATAAAATGTATATTATTTTGTGGGTATGTCATCAGTCTTATTTTACTAAACTTGGTTGTTTTGCAAAATTCAGAGCATCTTGAAATTTGTACCATTAGGACAGAAATGCATGTGTTGCATAATAGTTTGGGGATGAATATAAAGAAAACAATAGGTATTATATTCTTAATAAATTTGAAAATTATTCTTCTAGAGGGCCATGAGGACAAAAATAACAAGTTACCTTCACAAGAAAAAACACACCAGAACTCAGCTTATATTTCTCAAATTCATAATTCTTACATAAAAATCTGAACAAAATGAACTGGCCAACATTTAAACATTGTGTTGCCAGAGAATAGGTACTACTCTGAGATGTGGGTAGGATCTTGTCCTTAGGGTCCATCTACTCCTGCTGACTTGTTTATAGGCTTTATTTTAAAGCCCTACTTACTTTATAGGCTTTGAACAGTTTGATGTCTTTGATGAAGTTGATGGGACCAAAACACGTCAGCTCCGTGAGGGTGAAGATGATGACCACACTAAGAACTGGCCTGAGATTCAAGGATGATTTTCCTGAATTGTGTTGCAGGTAGATTCTAAATTCATTAGAATTTTGCATTTCCCAGTAGCACTAACTTGAATTCTTACCTCTTTGAAGGATTCAGACTATAAATAATTATGATAAAAAGGATATTTGTATCGAAAGGGAATGTGTTTACTTGTTTAAAGACAAACTAGTACGAAATCTTTTAACATATTGGGAAGTAGAGTAGTATAATGAATCCCTCTATACCTATTTTCCAACCTCAGTAGTTCTCAGCATTGGTAATCTTATATTAATCTACCCTCCTCCACCTGTTTTATTGTTAGTTGGAATGTTTTAGAGAAAACTCCAGTATCGAATCATTGTACTTGTAAACACTTCAGATGTATCTAATGGATAAGGCATTTTAAAAAATACAACCATAATAAATTACTATGATTAGCAGAATTAATAGGAATTCCTTAATATCATCTTAAACTCAGTCTATATTCAGATTTCCTCAATTGTCTCAAAGATATTTTTCCCAAAGGTGTTGGTTAATTTGAATCGGAAAACAAATAACATGCACGTGTCACATAGTTGGTTGTTTGGCCCTTACATAAAATCTCTTACAAACAGATTTCCATCTTTAAGATCCTTCCCTACACTTCTTTTAGGCCATTGAGATTTTGGCATGTGGGATTCCTAATTTAAATTAATATGATTTTAATATTACTTCTAAAACACTCCTGAATGCAGTTTAAGCTTCTTGAAGGTCCTTTATTTATTTATTTACTTACATATTTTTATTTTTTTTAGAGGTCTTTTTTGTCCTTAGACTGTGCTTATTGGAAATGGAGAGTCAGAATAACATGTATTAAAGTTATGTGGAGTAATTCTTTCCCGTGTACATGTGCCACCAACTTGATATTCAGTTAGGTTGTTTCAGTTTGTTTAAAATTTTTTAATAAAATATTTATTTGAAAAAAAAAATAAAAAATAAAAAATAAAATAAAATATTTATTTGAGCAAGAGACAGAACAAGAGCAGGGGGAAGAGCAGAGAGGGACAAGCAGACTCCCCACTGAGCACAGAGCCTGATGCAGGGCTCAATGCAAGGCTGAATCCCAGGACCTTGAAATCATGACCTGAGCTTACATCAGACGTTTAACCAACTGAACCACTCCTCAGGTGCCCCTACTTTTTAAAGATTTTTAGAAGTCGCTTTTTCCCCTTTTTAATTTTAAATTTATGTAAAACATAAACATTTAAACATTCTGATTTGTGAATCTAGCTTTCTTTTTTTGACTATGATAACTTTTTCTTAATTTTTGCATAATTCTCCCCTTTTTAAAAGTAAAACAAATGCATACTTTTTTTTTTTTTGAAAGATCTGAATTTTTTACTATTATTATTCCAGGAAATGTTACACTGAGAAAATGATTGGGAGAATACAAATAGAGTCATTAAAAACACTGGCTACATATCTACTGCATTCAGAAGTATGTAAAACAATTTAGTTATATTGCAAAACTGTAATTCCTTTTCCTAACAAAGCATTATTTTATTTTGTTTTTTTTCAAAGCATTATTTTATAAAACTGTAGTGTTGTATTGATTCTGTTTTAATGCAAAATACTTATATATGTAATACAGTATAAAAGTAAACTGTGGGATAGTGCCTTCCACAAAGGGATATATTAAGGCGCTTTAGAAATATGCTAAAATGTTGACCCAATTACTTTTTGCTTTCCATTAAAACAAATGGGCTAAATAAATGTTTCACTTTAAATACCAAAGGTGGGCAGCCTGGGTGGCTCAACGGTTTAGCGCCGCCTTCAGCCCAGGGCGTGATCCTGGAATCCCAGGATTGAGTCCCATGTCAGGCTGCCTGCATGGAGCCTGCTTCTCCCTTTGCCTGTGTCTCTGCCTCTCTCCCTCTCTCTGTCTCACTCTTGTCTCTCATGAATAAATTTTTTAAAAAATCTTAAGAATAAATACATACATACATACCAAAGGGATTTTTGCTTATTAAAAATTTCTACAGTACCTTAGGTAACAGCAGGGGCAATATGTAAAACTTATCACACTCTATTCTCTAATTTCTAACATATTATTAAGTCAGAATAAAACACACACAGTTTCCACTCAAAATTTTGCACTTTGCAACAGCAGAAGGTAGTACCTTTTTTAAAAAGTCAGTATCAAAGTGACTTCTTAGTCATACATTCTATAGTTCCTATTATAAATAAGGTAGAAAAGATACAGGAATAGGGCCTTCTTTGAATGTCACTGGACAGGGACACCTGTGTGGCTCAGTGGTTGAGTGCCTTATGTACAGGTCATGATCCTGGGATCGAGTCCTGCATTGGGCTCCCTGCAGGGAACCTGCTTCTCCCTCTGCCTCTTTCTCTGTGTCTCTCATGAATAAATAAATAAAATTTTTTAAAAATAAAAAGAATGTCACTGGACAGTACATAATAGTATCTACAATTACATAATTATAGAACACGTTTTATAAATACTATTGATATACATAAAAAGGGGGTAAGTATAAGGAAGAGTCACAAACTTATTTTAATAAGTCACAAACTTATTTTTGTATTAACCTTGCCCAAAAAGGTAACATATTGTAAGCTCTGTTTTTTACCTTGCTTTTTTGACTTAACACATGAGAAAGATCACTCTATTTACATATAGAGTATTGATCGTTAGCCATTTTTACAGCTGCCTTTTATATCTTATTATTTGTACGTATCATTGTTTGTCCAGCTAATAACTCATTGGTGGGGCTTTACAAATAATAAAAACAAATGTGACATTTAACTTTTATTTGTTTTTTCACATAGAGCTTGGGATTGCTTTGTTCGTTGCCTGGATCATGCTTATCTTGGTTCCCTTCTCAGTCATGTGATAGTAGCTTTGTTACCTCTCATACACATCCAGCCTGAAGAAACTGCTGCTATATTTCACTACCTCATAATTGAAAACAGGTATTTATTATAACTGAAATTAATAGTATAGATAGCAACTTTTTATCACTGTATATTTATGTCTCAAGGTATTAGGATTACTGCTGGTAAGGTGGAATTGTTCACATTCCTTTTAATTTAGAGTGCATCAAACAAAAATAATTGGCATAAGTCAATACAGACTGAACTGATAACTATTTCAGTTGTGACATTGATCCACCATAAATATATTTAAAACATTATTAGATCAACATCTGAAAATTATTTTTAATCAGTTTTGAAAAAAGTGAGACAAACTTTACCTTTCTTTTCATACTTAAAGGCAAACAGTTGAATAGCATAATAAAGGTTAGCAGGGATGTTCACGTACTTTCTATAACTTACCTTAGTTGAAACCCTCATTACTTCATTGCATTGGCCTTTTAACCAGCCTCCCTTCCTTTAGGTTTTTATCACATTTCTTCATATTATTCATATTTAAAAGCATCCCTTTGATCAGTATTACTCCAGTATATGGAGACATTCTGTGATTCTCCAGTTATAAACTGATGAATTCAACTTGCTTATCTTGACATTTAAGTCTTTCCAAAATCTGGTCACATCTTATTTCTTAAAATCTTTTCTTAAGATTTTCCAAAAATAGGCTGTGCTGTAGCTTACTTGGACTGCTCCTGGAAGAACATATGTTACTCTCTTCCATTTTTGTATTTCACACTGCTTTTTAGCCTGGAATGTGTTTCTATACATTTTTAAATTGTTTCCATGTTTACACTTAACTGTTCCATGTTTTATTTCCTTTGCTTCTGAAAAGTTAGGGTTTAAGTACTACCTATTTACCTGCTTACCCACCCATACACATACTACTGCTAATTCCGTTAATCATTTTCAGTAACTATCTAAGCAGGGAGAAAGTACAGAAGAAAAGGTTAAATTTATTTAACTTTTATTTTTGATATTTTAAATAAGATAGAACAACATAATCACTGATCTAGATAACTTTTCAAATACTTTTGGATTATTATGTAAATAGTGTATCTGTGCTTTTTATTATACAACAATTAATCCTCTACCTTTTCATATAAAAAAAAATTCTCTTTCATTTAGTGCTAGTTAGAAGACCTTAAGCCCCCTGAATGAAGAAAATCTTTCAGCTTCCCTATTGTTATATCTCTAGTGTCTAGCACATAATGGGACATGATAGTTGCTTAGTATATATTTCTAGCATGAGTGAAGACTAGAATTTAGAAATGGATTGCTGGGACTCAGAAAGATTAGAATATTTGAAGCAAATTAAAAATTGTGTCCTCAATAAGAATTACTTACATATTTTTCTCTAAAATTTTTAAAAGAGAATTTGTTTTAAGGTTGGGTTAGGCTATCTATTGCTGCACTGTGACCACTCCAAAATCCAGTGTCTGAAAATGACAAGCATTTTTATTTACTCATAATTTTATAATCTGGAATGGATTCAGTTGGTAGATTCTTTGATCACTGGTATGGCTGCAGTCAGCCAGCAGGTAGACTTGGCTGGGTTTCTTTCTCTTTCCTTGTAGTCTTAGAACCTCTCTCTTTTCACGTAGCCTGTCCATGTTGGTAACCAGACTTTTTATGGTGATTTAGGACTCTGATGAGCACAAAACGAGAAGCCAGACGTTTTTAACACTTTAGACCCTAACTTGGCACAGCATTTCCTTTTGCACATTCTTTGTGATATAAAGCAAGTCACATACCTAGACCAAATAGAACGGAAAGTAACTATACATGGATGTGTGTACAAAGAAGTATAGTTTTATTCGGGGCCACCAACATAACATACTGCAACAGGTGATTTCCTTAGATTTGATTATTTGCTATTATTAATGACTATACATGGTTAGGAAGAATATTTTTCATCTCATTAATCCACTAGCACTTTTTAAAACTTTTTTAATTATTTGAGGCAAAGGGGCAGAAGGAAGAGGGGGAGAGAAAATATGAAGCAGGCTGTACTGAGCACACAGCCCTACCTATCAGGCTCCTTCTCACAATCCTGAGATCATGATCTGAGCTAAAATCAGGAGTCAGAAACTTAACCAACTGAGCCACTCAGGTATCCTGAGCCTCCCCCGCTTTTTAAAAGTTTTTAGTTTTAAGTGATTTCTATACTGAATATGGGGCTCAGACTTATAACCTGGGATCAAGAGTCACATGTTCTGGGACGCCTGGGTGGCTCAGCAGTTGAACGTCTGCCTTCAACTTAGGGCATGATCCCAGGGTCCTGGGATCAAGTTCCACATCAGGCTCCCTGTGCGGAGCCTGCTTTTCCCTTTGCCTGTGTCTCTGCCTCTTTCTCAGTGTCTCTCATGAATAAATAAATAAAATCTTAAAAAAAAAAAAAAAAGAGTCACATATTCTACTGACTGAGCCCACCAGGTACCCCCACTAGCACTTTGTTGTTTTTATTTTTTTAAAGATTTATTTTTTATTTATTTATGAGAGAGAGAGGCAGAGACACAGGAGGAGGGAGAAGCAGGCTCAATGCCGGGAGCCCGAAGTGGGACTCGATGCCGGGACTCCAGGATCATGCCCTGGGCCAAAGGCAGGCGCCAAAACAGCTGAGCCACCCAGGGACCCCCCCCCCCCACTAACACTTTGAAGTGTGAACTAAATTGGCCTTAGTTTGAACTTCTGCTTTATGTTTTTTTGGTACTCATACTCTTTGCAAATAATTTTTTTTTCCAATTAACTATTAGGGATGCTGTACAAGATTTTCTTCATGAAATATATTTTTTACCTGATCATCCAGAATTAAAAAAGATAAAAGCAGTTCTACAGGAGTACAGAAAGGTATTTAATTTTTTATTTATGTCTGAGGAGATCACTGATACAAAACTGTCCCCAGATTCCAATTCATTGAACAGAGATTCTTCAGAATCATATCTGTGGATAAGAGTCCTATTCTGATGGCTAATTTTTGGCAATTAGATAATCCTATCACAAATTATGATTTTTACAAGGAAATTTTAGCATTTAGATCAAGATGTTACTGCATTACATAGAACAGAGAGCAAAGAATATAGTACTTGGGCCTTTACTTCCCATGTCAATTTGCCCCTACTTATAGTCCCCCAAAGAAGAAGCTACCATAGCTTTATGCCCTAAAAAGCTGTGGGAGGATTCTAGTTATGTTGTGCTATAAATCATGGGATGAAATGATCAAATCTTACTGACTCCTGAACTTTAGAAGGGGAGTAACTTAAAGTTCTATTGTCTTGAAGTCCAGTGAATTCTCTGAATTTATGAAAGTATTAATGGTGATTCCAAAGAACTTTAGGGCAGAAAGTGGGACCTGATCTTTGGTGAGAATAGCAGAAGTATTTACTGCAGTCCCTGAGATTGGTTCTGAGGTCTTTATTTCCTTTTTTACTGGGTGACTCATCATAGTCATAAGAAAGTAATCCAAATAAAGGATGAATTTATTGATTTGTGTAATCTATAGATTTGGTTCAAGTCCTTTGTAAAAGTTAAGGGAAATTTGTATTTCTTACCAAGAAGCATTTCTTTTAGATAAGTGGATTCTTATTTGATCAGAATAAAATTTTTCTCCAAGTCTAAAGACTTCAGAATGAAATCCCTCTCCCCAAGAATTATTAAAAATGACATATGCTATATGAAGGAAGAGATGGAAAATTATTATTTCTTTATTTTTCACCTTTAAAAAATTTTAAATTCAATTAACATATAACATATTATTAGTTTCAGAGGTAAAGTGACTTATCAGTTTTATATAATACCCAGTGCTTATTACATCATGTGCCCTTCTTAATGTCAATTACCCAGTTACCCTATTCCCCCTAACCCTACTCCAGAAATTATTTTTTAAAGCCACTTTTAATTGGGGTATAGTTTACCACTTTAATAGTAACTCTATAGGGAATCCAGACCTTCTGAAATGGTTTCTGAAATCCTTAACTGATAAGGTGTATCTCTCTGTGTTCTTTATATAGGAGACCTCTGAGAGTACAGATCTTCAGACAACTCTTCAACTATCCATGAAAGCAATTCAGCATGAAAATGTAGATGTTCGTATTCATGCTCTTACGAGCTTGAAGGAAACTTTGTATAAAAATCAGGTATATTAAGATATAATTGAAAGGTATAGAAAAGAAGGATGTTTAGGCAGCCTGGGTGGCTCAGCAGTTTAGTGCTGCCTTCAGCCCAGAGCGTGATCCTGGAGACCCAGTATTGAGTCCCACATCAGGCTCCCTGTATGGATCCTGCTCTCCCTCTGCCTGTGTCTCTGCCTCTCTCTCTCTCTCTCTCTCTCTCTCTCTCTGTGTGTGTCTCATGAATAAATAAATAAAATCTTTTTTAAAAAAAAGAGTTTAAAGAAAAGATGACAGATTGGTATATTTGCTTGAGATTCATTAGGTTCAATGAAAGAAGTGCTTTTTATTTTACTGATATTGTCAGACCTGATTTAGAATCACTAATCCATGAGATACTTTTTTAGGCTGAAAACCAGCGATGTGCAGAGATTTTGTTGTTGTTTTGAAGGGTCATAATTTGACAGTTATGTTTTAGGCTATTGCATCTTCCTGAGTAGGGATATATATGTGTGCAGCAGCAGCAGTTCATGTGTCTTCTCACATAATTTCCTTAGATATCTATCATATAAAATCTCAGTAATTTTGCCATTTTATATTTTGACTAAATTAACTTTTAGTTTTAATGAAACTAAATTTTTAAGTTTACTTTTTCATGATGCCAGTGAACTTTATTCTTTTCTTTGGCAGTGTACTATAGATAAGTGATGACAGTGAGAACTGGTATTCAAAATACTAGATCACTGTAAAGCTATAAAATAGAAAAAAATTACCTGTGGTATTTGTTTTTGCATATCAAGACCTTACATGATAGCATGTGGAACCCTAAAGGGAATTTCAAAACCAGGTTGTTAGTTTACATGATAGAAGGAAGCATTTATTTAGGACGAAGGATATATGTGATGGTAATAAATATATGCTTCTGGGTCAGTGAACTGTATAACCAATGTGGGTAGCAGCTAATGTGGATATGGTCCTACCACAGGTGAAGAGTCCTAAATCTCCTCAAGTGTAAGTTTTATGTTGTCCTGTGAATCTACATTATCAGTGTTACATCCTCATTCTCTGCCCTACACTTACTGCATTGAAACTACTGTATGCTTACCCCTTGCCCCATACAGACCTACTTGGATTTCAGGTAACTTAAAGGACTTCTGGCTTTTTATTTTAATATAGGGTTTTATGAATAGCAAAGGATCTCTCCCCTTGGCCTAGAGGTTTCCTGGGTTAGGTATTTCAAAGCAGATGACATGATCCTGGGCTAACATAAGGAAACTTTATATTGATTGTCACCTCTTAGATATAAATGGCTAAATCTGAGAACTCAAGGAGATTGCTTATATTCTTAGGGAAAAGCCACAGCTGCCCAACTTTGCTACCTATGTCACAAAAGAAAAATCATATCTGGTAGTACCCTGACAAGTCTTCCCTCAATGTAAAGCTCCAGTGCTAATAAATTAGCTAGGCAGAGTAAGGAGGTAAGTGTACCCCCAGGAGTCTTGAAGGTCAGATAGAGTCTGAATAAGGTGTGTAATGGCCATAGATTGTTATAGGCTATTTTAAAGTAAGGTTTAATTTGGTTTAGATCAATATATAGCTGGATAAATTTACTTTAGGTTACTAAGGAGAAAACTAAAGGCAATGGTTTGGAGGAGCCAGAGAAAGTAAGAAAAGAAGGGAAGACATTCAGAGACACATGTCTTCTCAGCCATATTCCCACACACACTGGCCTAAAACACCTACAAAAAAAGAAGGAAATCTTTTATCTCCTAAGTTTGAGAAGAAGGTAATGTCAGTGTTGAAAGCAATTTAAGTTCTATAATAGTTCTGTCCAAAAGAATTTTCTATGAGGATGGAAATGGTCTGTATCTGTACTGTCCAGTCATAGCTGCTAGACACATGTGCTCTCTTGAGCACTTAAAATGTGTGATTAAAGAACTGGATATTTAATTTAATTTTGCTTTTTTAAATTTAAATAGTTTCATGTGGATAGTGGCTATCAATTTAGACATTGCAGCTCTAGAAGATGGCTGACCCTATAGCAACAGGAGAGCAAGAAACTGAGGTTAGAAGTCAAAGGGTCTTTGTAGTGAGTGCTGTGAGAGTCCATGAAAGAACAAATGCAAAAGATATTCTTTTATAAGTTCAGATCTTAACCAGAGGGAGAGTAAAAGATAATTCAGGAGTAAATTGAAAGGAGGCATTTTAAATAATTAGACCTAAAATTGTATAATTAGTATAACTGACTAAAGAAATAATTGGTTATACTGTAGTGGCAAAGTAAACTCTAAAAGATACTGTGACAGTTAAGATGATGGCTGCTGTAGCCTTGGATACTTGATTGTTTTGATGGACTGACCCTGCAAAAGCCCTTTTCTAATGGGTAAGTCCCCAAAGGGTCATTGACAATGAAAGAAATGACAGTTTATACTCCTTACTTTTAAGGAGGAATCTACATTTTCCAAGGATATAAACAACACCTAAGGTCAGTGGATAGCAGGAAATTTTTATTTCTATGTCAGAAAAATCAGACTGTAGCTCAAACTGAGCAACCATATAATCTCTTTCTGAAATTGATGCTACTCACGTTGAAGTGAATCTCTATGGTAAAATCCCAGATGGGCAAGTTGTGTGTATTGAAGCCAAAATAAACTTTGATGCTAATGCAGAATCCTTATAAATATTAAGACATATTTGCTAATGTAAAAATCCAAAAATAAGCCCATTGAAAATAGGCTGCTAGAGACCTCCACGTTATACTAGGATAATATTGGATGCCTGAATCTGAATCTGTACACACCATCCAAAACATAAAGAGCTAACAAGGAGAACAAATAAATCCATAATCACTCATATCTTCAACGTATATTACCTTAAACTGCATTTATTGCTGCCAACCTAAAATGATCTTTTATTTTAGTTTTAGCATGTGAGTAAATGTTTGTTATTTCTTATATTAGTTTTGCTATTTATTGATTATTAGCTCATTTTTTAAGTATACCTGAATTAATCTGTAATGTTAAGTGATTGACTTTTAAAGATTCTGAATGAGATCAAACGTCTGTTTATTTTTCTTTTGAAATGTTATTGTAACTTGAATCGTAGTTTTAACATGGAGTTCAAGATGCTCATGTATGCTTTACTTTTGCTAGAAAGAAAATAGTATAAATAAACAAAGGAGTTCTAAAGTATCACACAAATATCTAATTTCAACTGCCTTGAAAATAGTCTCTTCTTAACAGATTTTCATTACAGCATCCTCAGGAAATTGATGGAAAAGAGATTACTTGAACCAATGTATTGTTTTCTCATCACCATGGAACCCTTTCCCATTATTTTTTTCTCCTTCTCTGCTGGTTTCATATATACTTTTCAGTCTTGTTTTAAGTAACAGCTATTCTTTGTTGACTTATTTACTTAAGTATCTGTCCTCTGTCCTTGAAACATTACTCTGAGTTCTTTTTCATTTTCTTGATTGCTTCCTTACCTTATAAATATATTTGTTATTGTACATATCGTAAGATATTTTAATTATTCACTTACATGTCTTTTCCCCTTAGACTGGGAACTTGTTGGAATAAGTCTGTCTTACTTATTTTTGTATACTAATGTAATAATAGTAATTACTTGTTTAATGGATTAAGGATTAAAATTTTCTAAAATACTTAATGATTCTAATTCTACAGAACATATTATGAACTATATACTATAACTATATACATAGTTATATGTATATAACTATATATGTATATGTATATATACACATATATATGTATGTATATAGTTGTATAACTATATACAACTTAGCACAACAATAGCTAAGAAGACTGCAGATATAGGAATTTAATTTTATCGATGTCTATGTCATATATTCCTTAATATTTCTAAGCTTTCTAGTTAGGAAAATATACTAGTTTGTAGAAGTCATGTAAAAATTTTTTGTCTACTTTTAGGAAAAGCTGATAAAATATGCAACAGATAGTGAAACAGTGGAACCTGTTATCTCACAGTTGGTGACAGTGCTTTTGAAAGGTTGCCAAGATGCAAACTCTCAAGCTCGGTTGCTCTGTGGGGAGTGTTTAGGGGAACTGGGGGCAATAGATCCAGGTCGACTAGATTTCTCAACAACTGAAAGCCAAGGGAAAGATTTTACATTTGTGGTAAGTAATGGTAATTTGGAATGACAAAAGAGTTCTCTGTCCTATTTGAGTTTCTGTATTTCATTTACAAAGAACTAGTCAGGTTATTCTTAGTGGCAACATGACCCAAATTAGACAACTTAGATAACTTTAAAATTTATACTTTAATACTATTTGAAAGATGTAGAACCAAAAACAATAAAGTTGGAGCCCAGACTAGTATGCTGTGTTCTTTTTAAATGATGACAAATCGTCAGTTAAAACCTAATTAATTATATAAATATTACTATTTGAGTGCTATTGCTAAGTGTTTTCATGGGAAACTAATTTCCCAGGTTAATAGTGAATGTATAGAAAAATTTCCATGGTCAAATGAGTTTGGGAAATCCTGTAAAAAAAAAAAAATCAAACAGAACATCTGTATTGTTTAGTGTGCACACTGTGCATCTCCGAGAAGGGGGGGTATGTTAAAATTATTTCTTGGGAGTGTCTCAAATGACCAGGCTTCTACAACGTGTAATTTAGGAAATGCTGTATACACAATTTTCTTTTTAAGGGTTAAAAAATCAACAAAATTAGGGGCACCTAGTTGGCTTAGTTGGAAGATCATGCAACTTATGATCTGAGTCTTGAGTTCGAATCCCACCATGTTGAGTGTAGAAATTAAACTCTGCACTAAAAACAAAATCTTTAGCAACAAAAACAAAAAATGAAAATTGTTGCAGCTATGTAGGAGTTGGATGATTCTAATGCTGTTTATAAGTAGCCTAAAAAGCCTTAGGTTTGCCTTCTTGGCTACAGATTATGTTTTAGCCTTGGTACCAAACTTAGTTTAAACCTTAATGTCCTTTCCTTTTCTAAGTAAAATTCACCTAGGTAACTAAGTTAAATTAACCATGTAAGGCACAGTACATTTTTAGAAAATTTATACACCTTATCTTTGATTTTTTTCTTTTTTTTCTAAGACGGGAGTAGAAGATTCAAGCTTTGCCTTTGGATTATTGATGGAACTAACTAGAGCTTACCTTGCATATGCAGATAACAGCCGGGCTCAAGATTCAGCTGCTTATGCCATTCAGGTAAGAGTGTATATAGTCAGTACTGGCTTTATGTTACTGAATTCTAGTAAGAAAGTTGTATATCTATATGTTGAAAACTTATTTTTGTTAACTATCATTATCAAAATTCATAATGATCATAATGAGTTTATGATAAAATTTCGGAGTATAGAAATGTAACCTCTTAACAGATTATTATGGGTACTTAGCAAAATTTTCTGTGTATTTAACAAATATATGTCTTTTCCACCAAATAAGGAGATATTAATGCTTAACAATGTTCTGTAATTTGATTTTCTTTTGTGTTTAGTTTATCTTGAATAATTTTCCGTCAGTACATTGGTCTCTAATTCATTCTTTTCAATACCTTAATATTCGATATGGATGTACCATAATTTATATAAGAAATTTATTTAACACATTTAGGATGTTTCTATATTTTGCTTTTATAAGAATGTTTCAGGGAAGATACGTATATTTCTGAGCATTTGAGTAAAAATAGCAATGATATAAACATTTAGGAATTAAAATGTGTCTCAGAGCAAGTACAGAATTTACATTTGATAAATTTTATCAAAAAGTTTCATCAGTTTATACTTCCTTGACAAACCTGCCTTTATCAAAATTTTAAATTTTTGTCAGTGTGACAGATGGAAAATAGTACCATTTTACTTTAATAGCATTTTTTTTCTTTAATAGCATTTAATTATGAGAAAAGTATATCCTCCTTTATATATTTATTGGGTTTTTTGGGTGAAATTTCTCTAGATTATCTTTGCTCATTTTTCTCTTGGTGTAAGATTATTTTTTTTGTTACTAGTTAAGATTTATTTATATATAGTAGAACTTAACCCTTTGTCAATCATACATTTAATAAATATTTTTCCAGTTTGGCTCTCTTTGCCCTTTTCATGATATTTTTTTCAATCAAAATTTGTTTAAAATTTTTTTTCTTTGTTTTGTTAGATGTTCAGGTCTGGAATTCATAGTGAGTGGCCTGAGTTTCATGTGTAAATTTGGAGGTATTCATTATAGAGATGGTATTTAAAATGATGATCCTGGATAAGATGGTCAAGAGAGTACAGGTAAAAAGATTCTAGTAATTGAGCCCTGGACATTGAGTGAGAAAAGAAGGGAACAAGTAAGAAAACTAAAAAGGAGCTGCCAGTAAGGTAGGAGAATGTGGTGTTCTGGAAGACAAGGAAGAGTCTTTAAGAGAGAGTGGAAGATCTTTTTTGCAGTGGGTTTGCCACCAGAACACAGGTGTCGTGAAAACCACCGTTAAACCTAAACCAAAATGGGAAAGGACAAGACTCACATCAACATTGTCATCATTGGACATGTAGATTTGGGCAAGTCTACCACTATTGGCCACCTGGTCTACAAATGTGGTGGGCTCAACAAAAGAACTATCGAAAAATTTGAGAAGGAGGCTGCTGAGATGGGAAAAGGCTCCTTGAAGTATGCCTGGGTCTTGGATAAACTAAAAGCTGAATGTGAACGTGGTATCACCATTGATATCTCCCTATGGGAATTCGAGACCAGTAAGTATTATGTGACCATCATTGATGCCCCAAGACACAGAGATTTTATCAAAACATGATTACAGGCACATCTCAGGCTGACTGTGCTGTCCTGATTGTTGCTGCTGGTGTTGGTGAATTTGAAGCAGGTGTCTCCAAGAATGGGCAGACCTGTGAGCATGCCCCACTGGCTTACACAGTGGGTGTAAAACAACTAATTGTCGGTGTTAACAAAATGGATTCCACTGAACCACCCTACAGCCAGAAGAGATATGAGGAAATCATTAAGGGAGTCAGCACCTACAGTAAGAAACTTGGCTACAACCCTGACACAGTAGCATTTGTGCCAATTTCTGGTTGGATTGGTGACAACATGCTGGAGCCAAGTGCTAATATGCCTTGGTTCAAGGGATGGAAAGTCACCCGTAAAGATGGGAATGCCAGTGGAACCACACTGCTTAAAGCTCTGGATTGCATTTTGCCACCAACTCATCCAACTGATAAGCCCTTGTGTCTGCCTCTCCAGGACGTCTACAAAATTGGTGGTATTGGTACTGTCCCAGTGAGTCGAGTGGAGACTGATGTTCTTAAGCCTGGCATGGTGGTCACCTTTGCTCCAGTCAATGTTACAACTGAAGTTAAGTCTGTTGAAATGCACCATGAAGCTTTGAGTGAGGCTCTTCCTGGGGACAGTGTGGGCTTCAATGTCAGGAATGTATCTGTCAAAGATGTTTGCCGTGGCAGTGTCACTGGTGACAGCAAAAATGACCCACCAATCGGGCAGCCCGATGGCCCAGCAGTTTAGTGCCACCTGCAGCCCAGGATGTGATCCTGGGGACGCGGGATCGAGTCCCGTGTTGGGCTCCCTGCGTGGAGCCTGCTTCTCCCTCTGTCTCTGTCTCTGCCTCTCTCTGTGTCTGTCATGAATAAATAAATAAAATCTAAATAAAAAAAGACCCACCAATGAAAGCAGTTAGCTTCATGGTTCATGTGATTAGTCTGAACCATCCAGGCCAAATCAGTGCTGGATATGCACTTGTGCTTAATTGTCACACAGCTCACATTGCTTGCAAGTTTGCTGAGCTGAAGGAGAAGATAGATCGTTGTTCTGGAAAAAAGCTGGAAGATGGTCCCAAGTTCTCGAAATCTAGGGATGCTGCCATTGTTGATATGGTTCCTGGCAAACCTATGTGTGTTGAGAGCTTCTCTGACTACTCTCCCCTGGGCCGTTTTGCTGTTCGTGACATGAGACAGACGGTTGATGTGGGTGTCATCAAAGCAGTGGACAAGAAGGCAGCTGGAGCTGGCAAAGTCACAAGTCTACCCAGAAAGCTCAGAAGGCTAAATGAATATTATCCCCAATACCTGCCACCCCAGTCTTAATCAGTGGTGGAAGAACGGTCTCAGAACTGTTTGTGTCAATTGGCCATTTAAGTTTAATAGTAAAAGATTGGTTAATGATAAGTAAAACCTTCAGAAGGAAAGGAGAATGTTTTGTGGACCATTTTTTTTTTTTTTGTGCGTGCGTGGCAGTTTTAAGTTATTAATTTTTAAAATCAGCACTTTTTAATGGAAACAACTTGAACAAAAATCTGTCCCACAATTTTGAGACCCATTAAAACAAAAGTTTAATGAGGGAAAAAAAAAAGAGTGGAAGAATAAAATAGTAGCTGGGAAGGAATGAGGAGTGAGGTTGGAGAAATAACAGTATGCTTATATTTTGCTTGAGAACAATTCAGCAGAGGGGAGAATGTGATAATGTAGGAAAGAATTGTTGTAATACTTTCAATAAGCAAAAAGATGTGGAATATAGTGTGCAAGTAGAGAGGTAGCCCTAATTAAAAACAGAAGCAATTCATCTTTAGTAAGACAAGAGAAAGCTATGGACACTTATAACTGATAATGCCAGATTAAGTAGATATGTGCATGGGAATTATGGAAGTCTCTTTGGATTGCTTCTGTTTTTTAAAATGAAATATGAAGGAAGGTCTACACTTGTAAGTGTATTAGTCTTTTTAAGAGTATAAATAGTACCCCCAAAAAATAGAGAATTGTTGATTTACTTGATTAAGAGGATTTTTGTTAGCTAGAGTGAATTTGCCAAACAGCAAAAAAAAGCTGACTTCAAAATTTTATTAATATTTTAAGTTTAAATGAAAATGAGTTCTGAATATTTGTATTTGAACTTTTTTGTTTTGAACTTTTCATATATTTCCTTACTTTTACTAAAAAAATACTAAAAATAAGTATAAAATACATATTTTCCTAGACAGTGCTTATATTTATAAATATTAGGAGTACATCTATTGCATATGGTCGTTTTTCATGGAATTGGAAAGTAATAGGTGGTAGAAGATAGAATATCCTAACATATTTGTCTTGTTTTTTTTTTTTTTTTTTTTTTTTTTAATTTTTATTTATTTATGATAGTCACACACACACAGAGAGGCAGAGACATAGGCAGAGGGAGAAGCAGGCTCCATGCACCGGGAGCCCGATGTGGGATTCGATCCCAGGTCTCCAGGATCGTGCCCTGGGCCAAAGGCAGGAGCCAAACCACTGCGCCACCCAGGGATCCCATATTTGTCTTGTTTTATTGATATTAATAACAAAGATTTTTTTCTTCATTTATAAAATCTCAGTTGTTTTATTTCAGTAAAGTAAAATATATCCATTTTATTTCGAGGCTTGCGTAGTAAAATGGTCTTTAACATTTGCATTTTCTTTTGACAATTTTTTTTTTAAGTAAACTCTACTCCTAATGTGGGGCTCAAACTCACAACTCTGAGATCAAGAGTTGCTATGTTCTACCCACTGAGCTAGCCAGGTCCCCATTCTTTTCACAAATTTAAGCTCAGTATTTTATACCTAGAATTTGAGATATCTTGAATTTTTAAAACTGTTGGATTTGTAGTTGTGTTCATTAAAATCTAGAAAAGATCAAATTTAAAGAATTATACTGTACAAATACAGGTAATTCCACTTTTTCCTCCAAATAGCTCTTAAACTTATATTCCAGTACATATTATATGTGTAGAACACAAACTGCTTCAAGTACTGCCACAGCTTTGTGACCTTAATTAAGTAAGTAACCTAAATGATTTTAAGCATTGAAATAGATGTCTTAAGCAGGTTTGCAGCTCCAAAATTTTATAATTCTGTTTTAACATTATTTTTGTAACTATTATGTATAGTTATACTATTATGCTGTTAAGCATAAAGATTTATTTGCTTCACTATAGATTTACAAATGTGAAATATGTATTTGTAGGAGTTACTTTCTATTTATGACTGCAGAGAGATGCAGACCGATGGTCCAGGTCACCAATTGTGGAGGAGATTTCCTGAGCATGTTCGGGAAATCCTGGAACCTCATCTAAATACTAGGTCTGTAAACTTATTAAAAACCATTTTTATAAAATTGTTTTTAACTTTATAAAATTAATGTTATTTTTTTAAAGATCTATTTATATTAGAGAGCATGTGCACAGAAGTGGGGTAAAGGGGCAGAGGGAGAGAATCTTCAAGCTAGTTCCCCACTCAGCATGGAGCCCGACCTGGGTCCCAGTCCTACAACCCATGAGTCCATGACCAGAGCCAAAACCGAGAGTCAGACACTTAACCAACTGAGCCACCCAGGCACCCCATAAAATTAATGTTATTTTTTATATAATTTTTTAGTATTACACGTATTTTCAGTATGCCTAATATGTATTTTCCACTGTGATTTTGCCTATAATCTTGTCAAAATGAGAAAAGTACAGTCTGCTCATTGATTACATTGTATAATTTTAAGTATTTATATGAATTTATTGAAGCTAAAAGGATTGATTTTTTTTAATTCAGTTGTCAGTAATACTTTGAAAGAATCCACTTTGAATATGAGTTTAAGCTTTTGATAGGTATAATTAATATAGAAATTTAAGAGTTTAAAGCTAGTTTCAAAGCCATTAGCAACCTCATTTAGAGATTAGAGATTTTCAACCCTCTGACTTCTCCTCATGAAGATATTTTCTTCCTCTTTTTTTTTAAAGTGTTTTCTAACCTCTTGTTCAATTTTAATAATTTTGTTAAGGCTTATTGAAATCTAAAAAACTATAAATTATTTTTAGTTAGAAACTATAACTTAAAGTACCCTAGATTTCATGCTTATTAGATATGTGATGATGGATACATTACTTCTTTGAGCCTTGGTACAGTGTCTAGCCTTGTAGCAGGTTCTTTATATAAGCCCTTAAGTATGCATACATATTTGCTAGATACCTCTTTATATTTAAAAACCTTTTAAATCGGGCAGCCCTGGTGGTGCAGCGGTTTAGCACCGCCTTCAGCCCAGGGTGTAATCCTGGAGTCTCAGGATCAAATCCCACGTTGGGCTCCCTGCATGGAGCCTGCTTCTCCTTCTGCCTGTGTCTCTGCCTCTCTCTCTCTGTATCTCTCATGAATAAATAAATAAAATCTTTTTTAAAAAAAGAAAAAAGCCTTTTAAATTTAAAATCTTTTATGTGTAAATACAAATGGATAGAGCTGAATTGGTCAATGGAGTAGGTAGAGAATATTAAGAGTTCTTGAAATGAAGGGCATGAAGATCACTGATGCTGGTTAAGGAAAGAGGTAATGAAAGGAAGGTATTACAGATCAGGAGAGTTTAACAGGGTTAAGGGACAGATCTCAGTGGTAGAGAGCTAATGTGTTAGCATAACTGGATGAAAGAACTAGAAATTTAGGAAGCTAAGACTATAGAGTAAGATATTTAAGTAGTTCATTTTGGAAGTGAAGTTTTTTTGTAGTGGCAAGGGAGTCCTGATAGAAGTAAAAGAGAAAGTTGTTGAGGAAAAAAAAAAAAAAAGTTGTTGAGAAGATTTGAGTCCATTGAAGTTACTCATGATGGTAAGAAATAGGGAATAAAGAAAACACAGAGATGTATTAAAGTTACCAGTGAGTTTAATAGGTGCCCATAATAAGAAATAGAGAATGCTATGCCTGAGTGGCTTGAACCTCAAAGGAATAAGTCTTTCTTACACAGATGGAGTTGGAAGGATTAGAAAAGAGCACTAAGGAAGAGGAGGAGGCAGACTCAAATCCTTTAAAATACTTGGGGTATGCAAGAATGACTTTCCACCCCACAAGGATATAGGAAAGGTAGTGCCTTTAACCATATTTCAGTAAAGGCAAGGCAGTAGTAGGGTAGTCACTGAAGGAGTTGATAAATTTTTTATATGTTTTATTCTAAAGGTCTTAAAAGATGGATATATATTTATGTATTTCTTTTTTTAATGTTTTTTAAATATATTTCTTAATAAATGAATTTTCAAAATTACAGATATAAGAGCTCTCAGAAGTCAACAGATTGGTCTGAAGTAAAGAAGCCAATTTACTTAAGTAAATTAGGTAATAACTTTGCAGAATGGTCAGCATCTTGGGCAGGTTATCTTATAACAAAGGTAAGAGAACTCTGTTCAGAATTAGTTAAATGAACAGAAATTCTAAAGGAAACCAGAACATCTATCTGAATGTATAACATAAATAGCAGGTATTGAAATATTTGTGCTGATAGTGACAGAAAATTTTGTAGAAAGTATTTGCTAATAACTTTCCTACTGTTTCTAGTTTCTGAGTGAGAGGGTAATTGTTTTATCAAGCAAGTTACTATGGTCTTTGCAAAATGTCTGTTACATTTTCATTGTGAAATGATACTATTTTAAAAAATGACCATGCTTTTTCAAGTTTTTTTTACATAATAAAAAGATTTTTTTATAAAATAAAAAGATAATACTATTGCTTTGTGGCTTCTTCTAAAAGAGAATACATTATCTGAACTTCCCCCAAAATAAAAATAAAGATTTTTATGAAATGAAACTACATGAAAAAATAGAGGTATATTTCTGATGTTTTCCCAGTAGGAGATTTTTACATGCCTGACAGTCAAAAATATTCTGTGTGTTCCAAGAAATCTTTAAGGCATATTTGAAATTTATAACTTTTGTTTTTAATTCATATTTCTGTTAGTGTTTAAAAATATTATGACAATAATTTTTATTTGATAATTTCGAGAAAGTTTCTCATGGGTTTTTTTTTTTTTTTTTCTGGATTTTTAGAGGGGGCAGGCAGAAAGAGAGGGAGAGAAAGAATCTTAAGCAGGCTCTGTGCCAAGCACAGAGCCAGGTGCCCTGTGGGGGCTAGATCTCATCAACCATGTGACCATGACCTGAGCCAAAATCAAGAATCAGATGTTTAGCCAACTGAGTCACACAGGCATTCCAAGTTTCTTGTGTTTTTATGATTATCCTGAAAATATATTATGTGAAATGTAGAAGAATATCATTAAGTTAATTCCAAATCTGGAATCTTTAGTTTTATTGTTGTTTTTTAAAGTGAAGTGTTTATATTTGAGAAGGAAAAAATTTTTTAAAATTTTATTAAGAGAACAGTAATGTTGGAAAATCTAAGGTTAGATCATAACATAAAATTTTTTTTTCATAACATAAAATTTGACTCTAATCCCAAGTAATTTCGTTTCCTATTTTTTTCATTTTTCTATAGTTAATTACTGTTTATTACTTATTAAATATGTGAGTCTTTTACTTAGTGTGCTGGCGCAGAGCATACATTTTGTTTACTTTACTCATCTATGTGCTCTGGAGGTTAATACACTGAATTTAATGTTAGCTAAGTAAAATATACTGTACTTAGGGATGCTGATCTGTAACAAAACATGATGCATCCAAAAAGTAAGGGGGGAAGGCCTTTTATGTTGAGGTGGTTGACATTGCCTTTAGGGGTCACAGCAGTTCAGGCATTTTAAGATATTTAGAGTGACCAGAGAGGTGGTTATCTGAAATCCTTTTTCCTGAGTGTATGTGCCCCTCTCCATACAAGAATACCCATTCTGCAATGATAAATTATCTCCTGTGTGGTTTTTTGACATTAATCAGTAGAGTATAATGTATAAAATTACTTACTGTCCCTAAACCATTTGGGTTTACAGGTTCGGCATGATCTTGCCAGTAAAATCTTCACTTGCTGTAGCATTATGATGAAACATGATTTCAAGGTGACCATCTATCTTCTTCCACATATTCTAGTATATGTCTTGTTGGGTTGTAATCAAGAAGATCAGCAAGAGGTGAGAGATACCATATTATTAAGTTTCTGTTTGTCCAAACATTTGTCCACTATAAATTAGTATTAGAAAAGCTACATGTTAGGGAATGTAGATCAGTGTATGGCTGGCTATGTATATACATGTCTAACTCTTAAAAATCTTTTTAACCCTTTATTCATCAAAGAATTATCCAATGCTTAGTGTAGAAAATTAGAAAGTATATATTATATATGCCCCAATATACATAGAACTTTTTGAAATAGAGTGTATAAAAAATTACTGATAATGGCTTTTCCTGCTGAGTAGTACTATGGATTAGGATAGGGGAAGGAGAATATTTTACTTTTTGTTTTATAATATTTTGTTAAGTTTAATTTTTTAATCACATACATGTAACACTTCTTTTTAAAAAATGATTATTTTTTAAAGCTTTATTTATTTGAGAGAAAGAGAGGAAACGTGTTAGGAGGAAGCGCAGAGGGAGAGGATGCCTGACACAGGGCTGAATGCAGAGCCAACTCAGGGCTTGATCACACAATCCTGAGATCATGACCTGAGCAAAAATCAAGATATTGATTCTTAACCACCACTCAGGCACCCCCCAAAATGATTATTTTTTTAATAGCATAAATAACGTATCACTATGTTCTTAATGTAAATATTCAAATTGTACAAATAAAAGTGTATCCTATGACTACTGTTCCTGATCCCACATTCCCAGAGGTCATCACTGATATGAATTTGATGTGTATGTTTTCGGACCTTTTTTAATGCCATTGGTTCTGTTTAGGGTTTTTGTTTTTTTTTGTTTTTTGTTTTTTAATGGTACAATGTAGGTATTGTTCTGCAACTTCCCTGTTATTTTATTTACCAATATATATTTTTTGAACCACCCTTTTATATTAGTGCTGTATAATATCCTTCCATTTTATAGTTGTACCATTATTTAACTATTGTCATAATAATTATTATTTCCATGGTTTTTGTTTTTATAATGCTATGGTAAGCATTATGGAGATTCTTATTTGTGAAAGCATTTGTGTATGTGTATCTAGGATGTACTCCAAAAAATAGAGCTATTGGGTTATATGGTATGTACATTTAAAATTTTATTAGACACTATGAAATCATCTATTCTGACTTAGAGTTGCCTTAGAATGCTTAATCTTATATGGCAGATATTAGCAAAATGATATTACATGACACATTATTAACCATAAAATGAGTTCTTCTTAGGTTTATGCAGAAATTATGGCAGTTCTAAAGCATGATGATCAGCATACCATAAGTACCCAAGACAGTGCATCTGATCTGTGTCAACTCAGTACACAGACTGTGTTCTCCATGCTTGACCATCTAACACAATGGGCAAGGCACAAATTTCAGGCACTGAATGCAGAGAAATTTCCACAAAGCAAATCAAACAGAGATAAGATAGACTCAGTAGGTGAGTCATAACTTGTGTTTATTTTCTTCTCTTAATTATTAACCAGTTAGCTACTTCCTGTACCAATTCTGTAACTTAAGCATTAGCTTTTTAAAGACCTGTGTTTTCTTGCATATCTTTTTTCCCCCTTTTCACTGAGAAAAAGCAGAGAATTTATAGTCAGAAAACCTCTCTTTAAATTCTACTCCTACTACCTTAGGCAAGATAATGCCTAATTTTTCTTTGTATAATATGGGATTATTATTATCTCCCTTAGAGGACTGAGGATTAAATGAAGTGATGAATGTATATATTATAAAGTATGAAATAAGTGACTGATCCCTCGCTGCTAAACCATTTACTCCATGTCTTTTCAGTGTATTGTGTGTATTTATTGTGTGCCCTCTCAGTGCACTATGTGTATATACACATACATGTATGTATACATGTATATAGTTAAGTGTTTTTTATCCTTTTTCACTTAGAATACTCTTTGTAATCTTTATCCCATGTAAGTTTTACATTTCAAAAGAGATGTTAAATTTCATTTCATCCTGTTTTTTTTCCTACTTTCTATTCATTTCATTCATAAATTTTACTTTTTTGTTTTTCCTGTCTCTGGTAGTGTTTGGCATCCAGCAGTCTTTCTAAATATGCTTAATACACATTACTACATTACACCCTGCTATACCAAATATGTGTAGGTTTTTTTTTCCTGTGATAGTACAATTACCATTAAAGTGATAGAAAAGGGAATCTCGTTAGAGTTAAAAATGTCCTTCAGGATAGAAGCATTTGGCGAGAAGATTTATATTTATTCTGCTTCTGTATATCGCAGCTATTTTAATGGAAATTTTTCCTCCTAGACTTTGAGGCTAATTGAAAAAATTGACTGTTTAACAATCCTTAAAGAGACCTTCACTTTTGCAGTTCTCAGTTTGTGAGCCTCTCTCTCTTGTTCATATACATGAGGAAAGCACATACATTCCTGTTATTAAGCACAATAATTTACTTTTCTAAAAGTTTTTGGACTTGAAAGCAAATATCTGGGGGATTGTTTTTCTGAACACTATGGCTAATTGTTAATATATTTTCCATTGATTTAACAATTTAATGTTTGTTCCTATTTCTGCATGTGTAAATGGTTGTATAAATCAAAATACATAAAAAAAAAAATACAGGGATCCCTGGGTGGCGCAGCGGTTTAGCGCCTGCCTTTGGCCCAGGGCGCGATCCTGGAGACCTGGGATCGAATCCCATGTCAGGCTCCCGGTGCATGGAGCCTGCTTCTCCCTCTGCCTATGTCTCTGCCTCTCTCTCTCTCTCTCCCTCTCACTGTGTGCCTATCATAAATAAATAAAATTAAAAAAAAAAATACAGTCTCTCTTCAACCTCTATCACCATTCCTACTAACATTAACATTGCAAGGGAAATACTAGCTTTTAAGAATAACATTTGCATTGGTTCAAAGGTACAATTTTTTTTTTAAAGATTTTATTTATTTGGGAAGGAGTGAGAGAGGGAGAGAGAGCACAGAAAAAGAGGGAGAAGTAGACTCCTCACTGAGCAGAAAGCCTGATGTGGGGCTCAATCCTAGGACCCTGGGATCATGACCTGATCCAAAGGCAGCTGCTTAACCAACTGAACCACTCAGGCACCCTCAAAGATACAATATTTTTAACATTTCTCATAATTTGAATGACCTACAAATTTTAATGGAATCAGGGACTTTTTTGAAGAAGCATTTCTATTTCTTATTTTCCATATACTGTTATGAATTGCTACTAAAATTTATAAGTTTTAAATAAGAATTGTTAAACTAGACTATATTTATTTTGAAGTTCCCAATTTATGTTTTTTCATAGATTCTTGAAAAAAAAATACTCTGAAGTATTTGTGATTTTACTTCAAAAGCACTTTTACTTTGAATTTTCATTAAAACGGTTGATATTGTTTGTATGGCAACAGAGGAAAAAAATAGAATGTTAAAATCTAAACTTTAAAAACGTTGTTTCTATAAATTCTGCTTTTACCCTGCTATTGTACTCTAGCAGTGTTTTTATAGTTACTGTTAATAAATAACTCATCTTTGTATCTTTTGTATCACCTTTATATCTTTCCAACATTTAATACAGATTTATTCTTTTGTTTTAGTTTTTATTTAAAGTTCAGTTACTTAATGCACAGTGTAATATTAGTTTCAAGTGTACTATATAGTGATTCAGTACTTCATACAACACTCAGAGCTCATCACAAGTGTACTTGTTTATCCCCATCACCTATTTCAGTCATCCTCTCACCTACTTCCCCTCTGGTAACCATCAGTTTGTTCTCTCTAGTTATGAGCCTGCTTCTTGGTTTGCCCCTCCCTCTTTTATTCCCTGTTTGCTCATTTTTGTTTCTTAAATTCCACATTTGAGTGAAATGATACAATATAATACAGATTTACATTTAATCCTCACAACAACATTGTAAGGAAGGACAATATTAACATTTCCCTATTATATATGAGGAAACAGAAGCTCAAATAAGTTAAATATCTCCAAGTAAGGTAAGTAATAATGGTGGAATTGGAGCAAGAATCCTCTGAGCAATCCTCTGGTAGTTACATTCTTAGTGTGATTCTCTAATACATTTAGATTAATTTATTTAGTTCACTAAATTGAATTTAAAATAAATAAATTGGAATTTAAATTGATACTTTTAAAATTTCACATTATACATCTTTAATCACCCAATTATCTTTTTGTATTCTAGCATCTACGGCGGATTATGAAGACTATCAGAGTGTAACTCGTTTTCTAGACCTTATACCTCAGGATACCCTCGCAGTAGCTTCCTTTCGCTCCAAAGCATACACACGAGCTGTAATGCACTTTGAATCATTTATTACAGAAAAGAAACAAAATATTCAAGAGCATCTTGGATTTTTACAGGTTTGAAATTAATACAGTAAATTTAATGATGTTTAATATTGCCAGTCTTTTATGTTTATATTCATTTTGTTGAGCATTTTATTGAGTTTTTTAGGTGTTCTGCTAGCTACGAGGTGGTTATTAGCACTTTAGAAGCTTACAGATTAGTGGGGAGAGATAAACACCGATTTGGTGTAAAGTGATATATATGTGCCATGAGTAAAGACCCTTAAATTTTCCTGTGTGGGGTAATGTGGGAGATGAGAGTAAGCAAAGGGTCAGTACTGGCTTCATGGAGACAATGAGTAAGTTGGTTCTTAAAGAATGGACAGTAGGTAATAAAAGGAGGTAAGATATTTCAAACAGAGGCATCCATATGGAGTTGGGAAAGAATATGGTATGTGCTAAAGAGTAAAGTGTTAGTTTGGGAATGGCAGAGGAAAAAGAAAGATTTGGACAGAGGAAAGACACAACTTGTCCAAAATTCTTAGAGGATTTGAACCAGGGAAGTGCATGGTCAGAATGGTATTTTAACTAAATGACTATAGCAGTCATGGAGGGAGGGTTTGAAAGCTATGATGCAAGGGAAGCAGGCCATTGTTATTCTCATGAGAAATATGGGCCTGAATTTGAGGTGAGTGGGAAGGAGGATGTGCTGGTTGTAACAGGAATCAGGTATGACAGCGCTAATGAAATAATGGTTTAGGTGATAGTATTTTAATTGTATAGGGAAGGTTAAAAAAGGAAAGGTAGGGCTAATACAGAGGGATTAAATAAGAGGTCAAAATTGGTAACTTTTTTCAAGTCAAAAGCAAAAGGTAGTGAGAAACTGAGAAATTCATAGCTTATAGTCCTTTTTTTTTTTTTTTTTAAGTTTTTATTACTCATATAAGTAATTTCGTCACCCAGCATGGGGCTCAAACTCACAATCTTGAGATCAAGAGTCTCATGATCTTTCTACTGAGCCAGCCGGGCACCCCAAAAGTTTGTAGTCTTTGGATGAATATTAGCCTTCCCCTGTCTTTATTTTTCTCCCTGGCTAGCTGTGAGTCTGTTGTTCATTATTAAAATCATTCCTTTACAAAGATGTTCAGTTTCCTTGACTTTCTCCCTTATGCGATACTCACTTCGTAAAACACCATCCGTGGATAAACTCACCCATCTGCCTTGCCAGTGTCTGCATTTAAGCAGTTGAACATTGCTAGTGAAAAATCACATGGTGGGTTTTTAACTGCTTTTACTTTAAATTTATCATCTAAGACCTCAGCAGTACTCTTTAACACTGCCTTCAGTCCATCTGTGTTTCTCTAATAAGCCTATCTTCTGCTCTTCAATATGACTGTTTCTTCTCATTTCTCAGCTTCTTCTTCACTTACTCTCAACTAGTAATCTTGCTTCATCATCATTGAGAAAATGGAATCCAGATGTCCACCAAATTTAAAAATACACTGACTTCTGCACCATATCCTTTTCTCTTTTCTTCCTTTATTCCTAAGGATCGCTTTCTGTCAAAATTCAATCCTCCTGTGTTCTTGATTTTAATCCTTCAATATTCCTGCTTTTTTTAGTATCAATACTTTGTCTTCTTCATCCAGAGTATACAGACATGCTCAGGTATCTTCCATCTTAATTTTTCATAATTCCCTTGGTCTTATAGTCTCCTTCAGATACTACCCATCTCTCTGTTTCCCATTATAGCCAGTTTTAAAAGAACTGTTTATCGGGACGCCTGGGTGGCTCAGCCATTGAGTGTCTGCCTTCAGCTCAGGGCATGATCCTGGAGTTCTGGAATTGAGTCCCACATCAGGCTCTCTGTGGGGAGCCTGCTTCTCCCTCTGCCTCTATCTCTGCCTCTCTCTCTCTCTCTGTGTCTCTCATGAATAAATAAATCTTAAAATATATAAATAAATAAACTACTTTGGTTTCTCTTCTCAGTTTCATTTTTTAGTTCTTTCTCTTTTGATATAGAAATACTCCAGTCTTCTTCCCAGGCCCTGTTTTCTTCCTTTTCTCTATTTTCCTAAATCATGCCCTTTTCCCCACCTTTAAAGAACATCTTTGTGCTAATTGCTGCCAAATTTTTGTCTTCAACCTAAATATATCCTTCAAACTCAGATTTGAGACATCTCAATATCAACATATTAAAATGCTTATTTAAAAATTTTGTGACACTTATAAACTATATTCAGCAGAATTTATCTTAAGTAACAGTTACTAATGTAGATTTGTATTTAAGTGGAACAAGGGTATTAAGATAATAGAAGGCCTGGAAATAAGTTTATAATTTTACTATGAAATCTGCCTTGAAGCAAATACTATTGCTTTGAGAAGAATTCTCATATGGTCTTTCCACATAAACTGGTGGTTGTATAGTTTTATTTCTATTGTGTTTTTTTCTTTTATTTGATTGTTTTGTTATGTTTGAACAAAGAAATTGTATGCTGCTATGCATGAACCGGATGGAGTGGCTGGAGTAAGTGCAATTCGAAAGGCAGAACCATCTTTGAAAGAACAGATCCTTGAACATGAAAGTATTGGCTTACTGAGGGATGCTACTGCTTGTTATGACAGGGCTATTCAGCTAGAACCAGACCAGGTAAGATATTAAATGAGAGACAACAAAATGAAAAGACTCTGAAGTAGGAACTCTGGAAATCTTAGTTTCAGTAGTGTCCCTAGTAGTGTCACAGTGTGTCTAGAAAATATTTAATCATCTCTGAGTTTGAGTTTCTTGATTGATAAAATTAGAGATGTCTAGATGATCTCAAAAATCCCTTCCAATACCAAATTTCTGTGATCTTAGAAACCCCCCAAATGGGGGTGCCTGGGTGTCTCGATGGTTAGGCGGCTGCCTTTGGCTCAAGTGGAGATTCCGGGGTCCTGGGATGGAGTCCCGCATCAGGCTCCCCAGGGGAGCCTGCTTCTCCCTCTGCCTGTGTCTCTTGCCTCTCTATGTCTTTCAAGAATAAGTAAATAAAATCTTTAAAAAAAGGAATCCACAAATGAATGAGGTTTGTTGAGTATATTTATATTAAGCTGTGTATTCAGTTACTCAAATTTATATAATTTTAATTTGCAATTAAAAGTATAATGCATACCCCCCAAAAGTATAATACATCAATTTTTTTAAAAAAAGATTTTATTTATTTAGTCATGAGACTAAATAAAGTCATGAGACAGAGGGAGAGGGACAAGCAAACTCCCTGCTGACCAGGGAGCTCGATGCAGGGCTCAATCCTAGGACCCTGAGATCATGACCTGAACCAAAGGTAGCTACTTAACTGACTGAGCCACCCGGGCACCCCCAAATAGTACTTTTTTATGAATAAAAAGCTGTCTTGTTTCCCAAGGTATATTTGAAATGATAATTGCTATTTTAAATATTTTTAAATTTCTAGATCATTCATTATCATGGTGTAGTGAAGTCCATGTTAGGTCTTGGTCAGTTGTCTACTGTAATCACTCAGGTGAATGGAGTGCATGCTAACAGGTAATATATTCTTTAAAGAATAATTTTCTTTTGTTACTGTATCTGGGAAAATTTTAATTGATGAATTGGGTTGACATAACTATTTACTAAAGAAATGAAATCTTTTTTGTTTTCATGATATTAGAGATATGCAAAAAAGAATATTTTTTTCTACTTTGCCATAAGTCGAATTAGCACTTAATAGCTTATCTTCTGTCCCAAGAGTCATCCTTGAATTATAGTTGCTTTAAGACAGAAACTTCCAGAGCTCATCTACTATTGGTAAGGCTCATGTGAACACATCCAAAAATTATCTAAGTTCTGTCTACATTATCAACACCAGTTATTTTCTGTGTTGGGGAGAGGGAAACTTTGTGACTGATTTATAGACCATCACTCAAGACTGTGTGAGTTGATTTTTTCCTAAAGGATTGATAAAAATGAAAGCTGCCTTTTTCCTAAAAAAAAAAAAAAAATGATGCAAATCAAATGATGCAAAAAAGTAGTACGAAGATTAAGGCTGCAGTTCTTCTGGTCTGAGGAGTAACCTTGGAGGTTGATTTTGCTTTTAAAGCTGCTGTATTCTGAGAGCTAAAAGACTTATTTCTTGAGAAATTTACCAGATGCCAATTGACTATTCTGGGCAGTGAGATCTGATCAAAAGGCATTGTATCTCAGCTAACCAAAGAGTACACTGGCCACCGTTTTTAGTTAGGGCTCTCAAAAAGAGTTCTTCTAATAGAGTTTCTGTAAATTCCAAACTATGATTTGTAAAGAGCACAATTCTATAATGTTTGAGAGCAGAGAAGCTCACTGTTGATCAGATGGCTTCACATTAATGGAATTTATTAAATGAGGGAGGTAGCTTTGCAGAACCAGAGACAGAATGGTCATATGTTTTAGATAGTTCTCTAGGTTATCAACTAACCTCTCAACGAGACCTTATAAATAAAGTAATTTGGGAAGATTTGTCAAGGCTCATGCCTAGGTGTCAAGTTTCCTTATTATGCACACTGGACAGTTAGACTCTTCTTGGCTTCTTTGGATGTGGGATACATAGAGCCTCCTGATCTTTGAACTGTGAAAAGTCCAGTTTCCATATTCAGCCAAGATTGCTCTATCATATTGGATCAAATGGTCATTAAGGGGATGTGTTTTCTTTGGGGAGAATATTTGCATTTAAACAAATACTACTCTAAAATCATTGACTGTATTACTATGTTTAATGCACCTATTTTTATGGATAAGTTCTCACAGCCTTATCCTTATTGCCTTTTGTACTTCTTGGCATAGTATGGCATTTTGTACTTCTTGGCTGTATGGCACATCCCCTCTAGATAGCAAATCGTGATAATTCTCCTCAGATTTTTATCTTAATTTTGATATTTTGGCATCTGGTGATAAGCTTGTAAAGTTATTCAGTACTGGACTTCAGGAAACTGCATTTCCAGTGTATTTCTTTTAACCTGTTTTAGATTATTTTTGGTGAAATTGTATTTAGATATTGTAAGGTATTCAGTAAGGTATTCAGTATATTTATGCTGCTATTATTAGATTTTTTAAGTAAAAAATTTACTCATTTATTACTTTTTTCAAGATTTTATTTATAAATATGTACCCCATGTGCACCCCCAACTGCCCCTGATCTACTCATCAGTTCCTATATTTTTGCCTTAAATTTAATTTCAAAAATTCCAAGTTCTTAGAATTGCTTACCTCTGAATGTGTATTTGTTCAGTTGGCTCTTTTTTCTCCCGCCTTTAAGTTAAACATGCAGCTAATCTTACAACTGCACTTTGTAATTATGCAGGTATTGATTCTGTTATATGGCACAATTTATTAAGGAATGGCATTTTTTGAATGACATTTATAAATGAACCTTTTAGAAGTCATTATTGAAAAAATGTTTTAGGGGAGTGGAAAGATTAAAAATTGGGTTATTTTGGATAAAGATAATTATTTCATATCTAAGTACAAAATACAATATAGTACAAATAGAGGAATAAATAAATAGAACATCTAAAACAATAAAAAAAAAACTCTAAATGCCACCTAAATAAATAAGGTTTCGTTGATAACTGGTGTCTCTTAATAGATCTGAATGGACAGATGAATTAAACACATATAGAGTGGAAGCAGCCTGGAAATTGTCACAGTGGGATTTGGTGGAAAACTATTTGGCAGCAGGTAAAATTACTTCCTAAAATATATGCATTTTTTTTAAATGTATGAAGTTTTAATATGCTATAAATATTCAGACTTAAGTAGCTAAGTAACATCTATAATTAATCTTTTAGCTTGTTTTATAATTTCCTAGTTTAGTTGTCCAAAGTAGAGTGAAACCATTTGCTCCAGTATTTCTGCTGACCATTTTACCAAATGATAATAGCTAATTTTGGGGCCCTATGGCACTCCTTGACTCTACATTTATTTTTCAGATGGGAAATCTACAACATGGAGTGTCAGACTGGGACAGTTACTATTATCAGCCAAGAAAAGAGATACCACAGCTTTTTATGACACACTGAAACTAGTGAGAGCAGAACAAATTGTACCTCTTTCAGCTGCAAGCTTTGAAAGAGGCTCTTATCAACGAGGATATGAATATATTGTAAGGTATGGGGGGTGGTTTCCATTTTTGTGTTCCTGGTCTTTAACTGTCTTCAGTGATAGTATATTTGGTTTCGTGTGTATCTACTCACAGTGGCTTTTTTATTCCTTTATCTCAAAATCACCTTAGAGGGTTTTTTTGTCTGTTTGTTTTTGTTTTTGTTTTTTAAATAGTCTTTATGCCCAATGTGGGGCTCAAACTCACAACCCTGAGATCGAGAGTCACATGCTCTACCAACTGAGCCAGCCAGGTGCTCCTCACCTTTTAGTTTTTAAAAAATGTTCTAATGTATATCCTTTTCATTGAAAAGGCAATTGTGAAACTTCTAAAAAGTAAGAAAATATCATATACATCCTGTTGTAATGTCATATTGTACTTGCTATATAACTAACCTAAATAGTGTAGACATTTACTGTGCCTGGCACTTTTCATACTCAGTACTTGTTAGTTTCTTTTCCCTCTCATTTGGAAATGCATTTGACATTTCCCTCCCAAAAAAAAAATGTAGACATTACACCAGTAGAATGGAAAATTAGCTTTCAGAAGTAAGGAAGAAAATGAAATGAAAACATTTCAGATCTGTGAGTTTACCTGAGGAAAACAATAGATGTTATAATTTAAAAAATAAGTAAGAACATTTTTGTTTAATTTAGAAGAATTTACTATAATTTGTATCAGCCCCTTTAGTAACAGTTAAATGAAACCATAGATTGGACTACTGAGATTAATTCTGTTCTGTAGATACTCAACTGTGTCCTTGAACACTGAGTCATAGACACTAAGTATTAAAAATGGAAAAAAAGCTAGTGTGAATGTGTCCTGAGTGTTTCCATCATTCTTAGAAAAAATAAAATTGCATCATTTCACTTTTTTGCTGGCATCTACCTATGTTAGGCCTATTATAGAAGCACCAGCAAAATATGCAAATATTTCTGTTGCTTTATAATGGATCCATATTTTCTCTTATCTTTATATAGGTGAAACTTGATTTGTATACACTTGAATTTAGTTTTATATATCCTTCTCCAATTTAATTAATAGGAATTTGGACTAAACATTTAAATCAACATAAGTGGTGTTTTATATCCAATTTAAAAAGATAAAAATGTTATAGTTTATATACTAAGGATATATATTGGTTAAAGTTCTTCCAAAGAAAACTTCACAATTTAGATTCTTAATAGCTAATTTGAGTATGTGCTTTGTATATGAGATAACATTTTATCTATCTTCAGATTGCACATGTTGTGTGAGTTGGAGCATAGCATCAAACCACTCTTTCACCAGTCGTCAGGTGACAGTTCTCAAGAAGATTCTCTCAACTGGGTAGCTCGACTAGAAATGACACAAAATTCCTACAGAGCTAAGGAGCCCATCCTGGCTCTCCGGAGAGCTTTATTAAGCCTCAACAAAAGGTTTTTCACACTTTTTTTTTAATGTCAGTGATCATGAATTTACTATTACATTTGTGTATTATTTGGAAGTATTTATCTTCCTTAATTTTCTCTTTGAATCTCTATTTTTCTGTTATCAGTTGTCAGAGCAATACTATGTAAGTTGAAATGAACTTAGAACTTGAGAATTACTTTTAAATGCAATGTATCTTTTTTTATTGTTAATATATCTGGGAGAGGTGCAGATAGAAGTCAGTATTAGAGTTTTCATAGACTTGTAATTGACAAAAATTGATCACTGTAAGAAAATTAAAATGAGTTTTTTAATAAATTAATCTTCTTTGATTTCTTTGAATTGTATATTGAGAAGGTTCCATGTTAGGAAGAGAGCTTTCTAATAAAATTGTTGAATATAATTTAAAATGCTTTTTCTCGTCTTCATTTAGACCAGATTACAATGAAATGGTTGGAGAATGTTGGCTACAGAGTGCCAGAGTAGCTAGAAAGGCTGGTCACCACCAGACAGCCTACAATGCTCTCCTTAATGCTGGAGAATCAAGACTTGCTGAACTATATGTGGAGAGGGCAAAGTGGCTATGGTCCAAGGTAACGGCCAAGAGAACATCATAGATATATTGTATATTATATACTTCCTACCAAGGCTTGACTAAGAGATGATCCCTAATCCAAATTCAGAGCCTCTCTCTGTCATCTTTATCATTCTACCATAATTTAGAGGAAACCGTTCCTTCTTTCCTGATGTCCCTAAACATTTGTCTTTCCATTTCAAGATGAAAGTGCAATTCTTTCAGTTTTCATCTGTCTTCCTTTGTTGTTCTTTAGAGAAACAGCCAATTTTTACTTTGTCTTTACCTCCTGTATATATACAGGGTGCACATAGTAGGCACTCAAGACACTTATGAGGGACACCTGAGTGGCTCAGCGGTGGAGCGTCTGCCTTTGACTCAGGGCATGATCCCAGGATCCAGGATCGAGTCCCACATCGGGCTCCCTGCGTGGAGCCTGCTTCTCCCTCTGCCTATGTCTCCGCCTCTCTCTCTCTCTGTCTCTCATGAATAAATAAATAAAATGTTAAAAAAAAAAAGATTCTTGTGAAATGAAAATAACACTGTTCCCTACTTATATTCTTAGCAGACAATTAGTTTTGGGAGGATTTGCCAGTTTTATTGTCAGGATTAATTTCTAATCTAACCTATCACAAAAGGCTTTGCATAAGAACAAAAGTCCCCAGCTATCCCCAGATTGAAGCAATAGTAATGAGAAAGAGGCTTTTTGATTATCTGAATTACTTGCAAAGATTATTCCCCAGATTTAAATGGTTATTACTTACATATCTCCTTATGCTTGCCACCAGTCTAGAATTAGTAGTGAGCATAGCATATTCTGAAATTGACATTTAGCAACTATAGCTGGAGCCATCTGTGATTGTAGAGGCAAAAGTAATGATTCAGCCTATATTTGCCAGTACCTGGTCATTTTCTGAGCTAGTGCTGGTCTGTGTATTATAATACCTTAAATTCAACATGTTCAAAATCAAGTTCATCATTTATTATTCAATAACTGCTTTTCCTATATATTCTGTTTTTTAAATCGGACTCCTTCGTATCCTCTCATCTAAGATAGACATCTTGGCATCATTTTGAACTTCTTCGTTTCCCTCATTTTCCATGTCCAAGTGGAGACCAAATTTTCCTTAGAAAAATCTTTCGATTTTTGTTGTTGTTGTTGTTAAGTAAACTACCTGCAACCTGAGGCTCAAACTCATGACCTTGAGATCAAGAGTTGCATGCTTGGGGCACCTGGTGGCTCAGTTGGTTAAGTGTCTGACTCTTGATTTCAGCTCAGGTCATGATCTCGGTCATGATCTCAGGATTGTGAGATAAAGCCTCTCACACATTCTCTCCCTCTAAAAAAAAAAAAAAAACCCAAAAAACCTAAAAAGAGTTACATGCTCTACCAGCTGAACCACATAGGTGCCCTCTCTTAACATTTTGATACAAACTTCTAGTTATAAATAAATAAGTTGTGGTATACTGTATAGCATAGTGACTATACTTAATAATACCTTATTGCATATTTGGAAGTTGAAAAAGAAACATCTTTTAATCCTCTCTTATTTAACTCTGCTGCTTTCATTCATGCCCTTAGCATTTGTAGTCTCTAATAATATTAATAGCCTTTTTTTTTAGTCTTTCTGTTTCTGTGTACACATGACTGCAGTTTGTAATCTTTCTAAAATGCACATTAAATCATGTAGCTGCTTTGATTAAAATCTTTTGAAGTATTCTTCATGCCTTTATGATTAAGTCTGACCTCTAGAAAGTATACAAGGCTTTTTCTGATTGAGTTCCAGTCTACCTCTTTAACCTCACTTACCACTCACTATTTCATAAGCCCTTTAGACTATAGCTAAAACCATGCTACTTGCCTTTTCCACATAGGGATGTTATTCCTTTTTTTAATTTTTACAACCTTGAGATCGAAACCTGAGCTGAGATCAGGAGTCAGACACTTAACCAACTGAGCCACCCAGGAGCCCCAAATTATTAGTCCTTTTACTAAGAATGTCCTTCACTGAATTCACTTCCAGGAATATTGCTACTCATTCTTCAAAACTTAATTCAAATTTTCCTCATCCGGTAATCTTTGCTGAGTGCTGCTCTTCTCCATTTTCTTATATCTTCATGTAGATGTGGGAGATTCCCTTCTCTGTCCTTAATATCCATATAAATTTCTCTGTTAATAGCATTTACCATTTTGTTGCTATTTTACATACTCTATTTCTTCACCTGACTGTGAACTTTTTTAAGCTAGAAATTTTTATTTATTCATGTTTGTTTATCCCCAGTCATCTACATAAATCTCTCAGTTCCTTATACTTTGATTGTAAAAATGAGCAAATGAATGAATTAATATGAGTTCTACATGAAATGAAGCAATACTTCCTTTTTAGGATTTTACTTTTGTAGGAGGGAAATGAGAGATGAACATGAAGTTACAAAGAGTTATACATAAAAACATATTGGACTTTAAGTACTAATAGTAATGTTTTTCAGAAAACAGAAATATCTTAAATTAAAAAGCTTGTTGTTGCCATTTTCCTTTTAGGGTGATGTTCACCAGGCACTAATTGTTCTTCAGAAGGGTGTTGAATTATGTTTTCCTGAAAATAAAACCCCAACCGAGAGTAAGAACATGTTAATCCATGGTCGAGCTATGCTACTAGTGGGCCGATTTATGGAAGAAACAGCTAACTTTGAAAGCAATGCAGTTATGAAAAAATACAAGGCAAGTATATGTATAATGCAGTTATACATATCAGTTGGGGGGCAGGGATTTGGGGGAGTGCTATAAAAAGAACAATTTCCAGAGCTTACATAGAATTGGAAATCATCCAGAATTCTATCACCAGGCAAGAGGCCTCATTGCATACATGATATATAGAGACTCTCAAAGGGCCACACCTTAAAAATGGGTTTAATTAGCCCTACACTAGAGGCTACTCTACATCCACCCTACAAAAGCATTGAAACATTAAAAGGATTAAGCTGATTTACGAGTAAAATTACTGCCTGCCTCATCAAAGTCTACCACTCTCTAAAGGAATATAACAAAATCTAAAACTCAGCAACATAAAATGACCTATGTCTGGCATCCAGTAAAAAATTACTCTAGATATATAGAAGCAGGAATATATAAGCTATATACAGAAGAAAAATCAGTCAAAGAAAGAGACACAAATATGGTAAAGATGATAAAATGAGGAGATAAGGACTTTAAAATAGCTATCATAAACATGCTTCAGATAAGAACTTTAAAATCGCTACTATAAATATACTTAAGCCTAGAGGAAAACATGATGATGATAAGGAGAGAAATGGAAGATATAAAAAGAAAAGACCTAAATGGGACCAAGAGCTAATAAAGCAGATGAAACAAATGTTAATGTTTAGATCCTGGCAGTGTTGAATTCTGAGCAAGATACATAGTGGGAGCCTAGCCCCCTGTTCCCCTGTTTACAAGAAGGTGCTGTGCAGGGATGTCTGGGTGGCTCGGTCAGTTAAGTGTCTGACTCATAATTCTGGCTCAGGTCATGATTTCCTGGGTGGTGGGATGGAGCCCCACATTGGGCACCACACTCAGTGGGGAGTCTGCTTGATTCCCCTCATATGCACTCTCTCTCAAATAAATAAATCTTAAAAAGAAAAAAAAAATATATATATATACACACACATACACACACACACTATACTAAAGAGCAGTAGTAACAAGGTAAATCCTAAAGTCATTATTATGTTTCACTCTCCCTATTGGAGAGATCTGAATTTCTTCTAATTTGTGAGGCACACAAAACTCACTAATTCTTCACAGCAAAATTTATAGCAGATATTCCAGGTCTTTCATCTCTTGCACTGAAGCCTGAGGTGGAGGAGAAGGGAGAGAGGCCCTCATTATACCAAAGTTAGAATCTGACTAAACTAGCTGCATCACTAAGTCTCTGTCATGATGGCCTAAGTACCATGAGGAATAGTCTTTTTTTTTTTTTTTTTTTTGAGAGAGAGAGAGTACACTTGTGGTTAGGGGCTTGAAAGGGGCAGAGAGAGACAGAATCCCAAGCAGGCTCCATGTCCAGTGCAGAGCACAGCACAGGGCTTAATCCCACAACCCTGAGATCATCACCTGAGCTGAAATCAAGAGTTAGACACTTACTTAACCCACTGAGCCACCCAGGCGCCCCAGAAAGATAGTCTTTAATAAATGTTGTATCATTTGGTTATCTTACAGGAAAGAAAGTCAAACTTGATCTTTTCTTCACACCATTAACAAAGGTAAATTTGAGGCAGGTGGTAGATATAAACATGAAAGTCAAAATAATAAAGCTTCCAAAGCTTATATAGGAGAGTATCTTCAAACCTGGAAGTAGGTCAGGACTTCTTAAACAGATCAAAATGACCAACTGTAAAAGAAATGATTGATAAATTTGACTACGTTAAAATTAAGAATTTCCTCATGAAAAGATATCATGAATGTGGAGGCAAGCCATAGATTAGGAGATACTTGCAACACATAAATGATAAGAGGCTCTTATCCAGAATACAGTAAGAACTCTTAAAAGTTAATTAGCAAACCTGAGGCAAGAACTGTGTAGAAGACTTACAAAAGTAAATATATAAATGACCAAAAACAAATAAAGGATATGTATGCAATTGTAGTAGCCAAGCATAGATGCAAATTAAAAACATTACAAGGCAACACTATATATCTATTAAAAGACTAAAATTTGGGCAGCCTGGGTGGCTCAGCTGTTTAGCACTGCCTTCAGCCCAGGGCCTGATCCTGGAGACCTGGGATCGAGTCCCACTTCGGGCTCCCTGCATGGAGCCTGCTTCTCCCTCTGCTTGTGTCTCTGCGTCTCTCTCTCTCTCTCTCTCTCTCTCTCTCTCTCTCTGTTTGTCTCTCATGAATAAGTAAATAAAAATCTTTAACAAAAATAAAAATAAAAGGCTAAAATTTAAAGATTGACAACTCAAAGTCAGACTGTAGAGCATTTAGACTCACACATTGTTGCTGAAAGTATAAAGTGGTATGATCATTTTGGAAAACAGTTTGGCAGATTTCACAAGCATGATGTTGAATGAAAAAAACTGGATAGAAAATAATACATGTAGTATGTTTCCATTTATATAAAGTTCAAAAATGGGCAAAACAAAATTACTGTATTAGAAATTCCAAAAGTGGTTGTCAGTCTGGGCTGCTCTAAGAACAATATACTATAATAAACATATAAACTGGGTGACTTAAACAACAGACATTTCTCACAGTTCTGGAGGCTGGGAAGCAAGATCACAGTACTAATAGATTTGGTATCTGATGAGGGCCTGCTTCATAGACTGCCATCTTATTACAAGGCAGAAGGGGTGAGGAAGCTCTTAGGGGTCTGGGTTATAAGGGCACTAATCTTACCCATGAGGATTCCATCATCATGACCTAATCACCTCCCAAAGGCCCCACCTCCAGATATTATCACTTTGGGGATTAGGCTTCAACATGAATTTCAGGGGTGGGGAGATAACAAACATTCACTTTATAGCAGTGGTTATTTTCAGGGAAAAGAAAGGAGGTAGTGATTGGGAGGGTGAATAGGGGAGCTTGTATTTCCGGAGGTCTTCTTATATGTGATCACTTTGTGATAATTGACCAAGCTATACACATAAAATTTCTGTATTTTCCTGTTTCTAAATTTTACTTTACAAAATAAATTTTAAAAACTTAAACTAGAAAAGAAGGAAGGAGGGAGATAGGTAAGAGTAAGCAGAGAGTAAAATGATGGTAAAACCAGACTGAAAAATATCTTTTTTAAAAGAAATTACACTGTTTCTTTATTCTCTTTGCTTTTATGACTAGATAAGGGAAGGACACTGGCAGCCTTATCTCTGGCTGGTTGAGTACATGAATCCAGCATCTGTTTTATATGTCTAGTCATGCCATTCTCTCCTCTATCCACAGGCAGGTAGCTGTCTGTAAATTGGCAGGATTAGGTTCAGGGGAAACTCAAGATCTCATTTACAGTTCTTAGTTCAAACTGTGTTCTTGTACTTGCTTGAATAAAGAGTGGAACTTCATTAAAAAAATTTATTTTGTTGTCAGTCATTCTATATGTTTTCCATCACATTTCAAATAGTATTGTTTTAAAATAAATACACAAATACTTAAAAGGCAGGGGAATAGAAAGGAAATGATACAGGGGACAGGATAAGAGAAAACTTGGAAGATTGTGGCCTCACAGAAGCCAAGGGAAGAAAGTGTTTCAAAGAGGAAATGCTGTGGACAACAGAAACAGGTGCTGAAGAGAGTTCAAATGAGATCAGAGTTGGAAAGGATCTTTTAGATTTAAGGAGTTGCGTTTGTGGAATACTGAAGACAAACCATGAAGAAATAGTTCGAGGAGTGAATGAGAAGTGAATTCTTAGAAACCCAATTATAAAGGAGTTGAGAGGGAATGTAGTAACCTGTGAAAGATCTTGGAGAAAAATAAGATGTGGTTTTTTTGTTACCATATTTTTATGCTTTTAGAGTCCTATCCTCCTTAGAGGTTTGATATTTTCCTTTCCTGAGATTTTTTTATAGTAAAAATAGACATATAAACACTTTCATAAAATACATTAGTCCATCTGGAAATTATTTTGATGACATATAAAGTGGCAATGTAAATGGAGTTTCCTTTCCCTAAATAGCTAATTATCTGAACACTATTTCTTGCTGGCCAGTGGACAACTCACCAGAACCAACCAGCCATCCTGAGAAAACCTTTCCAAGAAAATACCTATTCTTTATTCTAATTAAAGAGTCACTCTGCCTTTGACTTTGCTCTGCCTATATGTGGGTCTTACACCTTTTGATCCCTGATCATCTTTTCATAGTTTATTTCCCAGTATAGTATGGGGTTTGCTTAGGTAAGTTTCTGGTGTTGTGTTTTACAGGATGTGACCTTGTTCTTGCCAGAGTGGGAGGATGGGCATTTTTACCTTGCCAAGTACTATGACAAATTGATGCCCATGGTCACAGACAACAAAATGGAAAAGCAAGGTGATCTCATTCGGTATATAGTTCTTCATTTTGGCAGGTAAGTATGAGAACTGCATGTGTACTTATTAAATATGTCAGTGACTCTGTTGATCTTGAACTGTTAATCACGGATCTTAGCATATTCAGGATACTTTCTGCTTTACCAATGATTCAGTCTTTAACCTTAGATGAGATAAAAAATTTTTCTATCATTTTTTTCTTCCTTTTAAAAAATTACTTTATTGGGCAGCCAGGGTGGCTCAGGGGTTTAGTGCCACCTTCAGCCCAGAGTGTGATCCTGGAGACCTGGGATCGAGTTTCATGTCAGACTCCCTGCATGGAGCCTGCTTCTCCCTCTGCCTGTGTCTCTGCCTCTCTCTCTCTCTCTCTCTTTCTCTCTCTCTCTCTCTCTCTGTGTGTCTCTCATGAATAAATAAAATCTTTAAAAAAAACTTTATTAATGGAAAAATTAATGTGCACATATATTTTTAATTAATACCAGTATTATACCATGAAAATTGAGCATCTCCCACCAGCTCAAGTCATGGTTCTGCAGCCCTGGGATCAAGCCCCATTGGGCTCTTTTCTCAGCACGAAGCCTCCTCTTCCTCTATCCTTCCCTGCTCCCTCTTGGCTCCTTCTCATATATACGCTCTCCTCCTCTCAAATAAATAAATAAATAATCTTTAAAAAAAGGGAGAAGGGAATCAAAGTAACCTCTACTAAGAAGAAATATGGATACCATAATTTTTGTCAGAAGGCTTTGTAAAACTCAAGTTATAGTTTGTCTTTACATTTTAATCCATATAATTGTAAAAAAGAGCACTATGTTAATAATATCTTTTCTATATAATTGCAGATCTCTACAATATGGAAATCAATTCATATATCAGTCAATGCCACGAATGTTATCACTATGGCTTGATTTTGGTGCTAAGGCATACGAATGGGAAAAAGGTATAATTTATGTAAAAATTTTAACAGATAAGAGAAATTTTGATTTTGATATAAAGTCACATTTGGCTCAAGAGTCAACTTATAAAAAGTGAGGAATGATTTTGATACTTAAGATTGAATATAAGTGTGAGCACGAATGTTAACAATGAGGAGAAACACTAAACACATAGAAGTTGCAGTTCAGGGCTGCAAATAAGTATCTGTTCATTCCTTCCTGAACCTAACACATATTGAGAGATACTAGTTTAAGCCAAATAATTTACCCTAAAAATTATAGTGGAGTGTGGCTTGTTCTGTGTTTCTAGTGAAAATTAATAGCCCTTGAGTTTTTCAGTGACCCTTTTAAATATGTTTTTCTGTTTGGTCAAAGATAGCTATCTTCATCTATTGGCAAGTGATCTAGCTTCGGGTATTAGAATAACATGTATTGTAAAGTTGTTTTTAACACAAAATTTTTCTTTTATGAAATGACTGATAGACTGTTTTTTTCTTCTCTGTTTTTTTTAACATTGATCTTTTTCTCAGCTGGCCGTTCTGATCGTGTACAAATGAGAAACGATTTAGCCAAAATAAACAAGGTTATCACAGAGCACACAAATCACTTAGCACCATATCAGTTTTTGACTGCTTTTTCACAGTTGATCTCTCGAATTTGTCATTCTCATGATGAAGTTTTTGTTGTCTTGATGGAAATTATAGCCAAAGTGTTTCTGGCCTATCCTCAACAAGCAATGTGGATGATGACAGCTGTGTCAAAGGTAATATAGTAATCACAGCAGTGTCTTTTTCCATTTTATATGGCATTGATTATTTAATGCTAATATGAAGATGCAAGTTCCAGTATTTCTTTCTTAGTAAATTAGTAGCAAAACATAAATTTTAAATACTTGAAAAAAAGAAATTGGGGCAACTGGGTGGCTCAATGCTGGAGCAACTACCTTTGATCGGGTTGTGATCCCGGGGTCCTGGGTTCAAGTCCCGCAGGGGGAGCCTGCTTCTCCCCCTCCCTATGTCTCTGCTTCTCTCTGTGTCTCTCATGAATAAATAAATAAAATCTTTTTTAAAAAAAGATATTAAAGCATTATGTATCATTTTTAAATTCAGAAATATTTACCATATCAAATGAAAGGACTAATATGTTAAGATAAAAAATTCAGCATGTGTTTTCTCTCTGAAGTCTAGTAAACTAGACTTAGTGCTTGGTATGAAATGGTAGCCTATTTTTTCAAAGTGTTTAATCCAAAGTATCTAAACTATTAATAGAAAAACTATTGCATTATTAATGGGCATTTATAAGGTGGTAAATATATTTAATCATAAATATTTTAGAGAATTTGAAAAATAGACATATTAAGAAAACTAAAATTCACTAATTCTACCATTGATATTTTTCTGTATTTTTGTATATGTAGTTTCTGTGTATATTTTAATGCCAAATTTGGATTATATAGATACATAATTTGATATTTTTCATCTAAGATTATTACCATAGCATATTCCTATGAATTAAATATTCTTTGAAGATACAATTTTAATAATTATGTAAAACTCTATAGTAGTTAGCTTATAATTATTTTCTATTATTTATTTAACTGTTGTGTTTCCATTGTTTTGTTCTTATAATAAATACACCTAGACACATCTATATTTATTCTTAATTCTGATTATTCCACCAGGATAGATTCTAAGAAGGGAATTCATAAGGTCATAGGATAATAGCATTTTCATGGCTGTTGAGAATATTGCCACAATGATTTCCAGGAAATTTGAATCAATATGAATTCTCATCTAGAATTGATTTATGTCGATCAAAATTCTGTTTTTAACACCTTGTATAAAACTACATTTAATTTCTTTTATGACAGTCTTCTTATCCCATGCGTGTGAACAGATGCAAGGAAATCCTAAATAAAGCTATTCATATGAAAAAATCCTTAGAAAAATTTATTGGAGATGCAACTCGCCTAACAGATAAGCTTTTGGAATTGTGCAATAAACCGGTATGACCATAAATCTTCCTACTTAGAGACCAGTATTGGATCACTTATATAAAACTTCCATATGATTTTAGCTGGTTTTCTTTCATTTGATTAATTAAGTTAAAATTCTAACGTAAGTAGGTATACACATACATAAAAATTCATCAAATTATATACTTTAAATATATGTAGTTTACCTTAATAAAGCAGTTTTTAAAATTTCTATCATTTCCCTCTCAAATTTATACTCTGAAATTTCTAAAAGCTCTTGTTAGTGTAGATTATTCTGAGAGTAAATTGTCCATATTAATTAGAAATAATTTAAGTAGAGGAATATGAAATAAGCTGTAAGACTCTTAAGTATACAAAATACTCAAAATCATCTCTATTATTATTTTGTGTTGTATCTTTAAACTTTCAAAACTTATATACATTAACCTACACATATGAGAGGAAAAGAAGATTTGAGTTTGGTTTTCATTTTATTTCATTCTTTCAGGATGTGTTTATTTCCTTGCCTGTTGACAGGCACTATGCTAAGTGAAACCCAAATCAAGAAGATATATTCTCCTGCATTGAGGTGCTGATAGTGTTGTAGGAAAATAAGCCAATGGCTATAACTACTTTTTTCAGTATACTTGTATCTAGAGTATGAATATGCTTATAGAAGTAGCACATTCTTTTGCCCAAGAAAATGGAGGGGGGGAAATCCCTAAAATATATATATATAGGAAAGGTAAAAGTGAGTGAGGATAGTTATGAGGAAGAAGAGAGAGACTGTTTACAGGTAAATAGCTAGATTTCACTTTACAAATATTCAATCTATTATCTATTTATAGGTGAGAAAATATAGGCTATTTCTTACCTTCTCTGTATTACTAAACACCTTGAAAGAGTAATCTGTTTTAGCTATCTACTTGAGCCCTATTGACTTCTAAATGTACTTGGCATTATCAAAGACAATGATAATGGCCAACATTTACTAAGCACTGGCACTTTTCTAAATGCTTTACATATACAAGTTTTCAGTTATTTATCTGAAATTTTTGTGGCCAGCTAGGCTGCATTTAGGAATTTAGAATTTTTCAGATTTTTTAAAGGTAATATAGTGTATGTACTCAATATTGAATATCCCTGCTGAGAGTATTCTGATAGAGTATCCCATAATCAGTTTCATAACTGTTTTTATAGTGAGACATACTAATCTGCACTGGGTGAGAAATTCACGTATCATTTTGCTGCTCAATGAGATTTGGTACAAAAAAAACCAGTTTGATTTACACAGCTCTTTGGATTTTGTAGTGTCTGTTAATAGATCGTAGGCCTTTATTATCCCCATGAGTCATGAAACAGCCCTGTGGTATTATTATTGATAAAGTAAAAGAGTATGGAGCAAGTAAAATGAGAAATATAAAGAATTCTTGGAAAACTGCTGACTGCTTAACCATTGTAATTAAAATATTGTGGAAGTGAAACTTTTGGTTGAAATTAAGTGTTCTATAATACAGTGTAAACCTAGAGAAATTAAAGTGTGCTATTTTTTTTTTCCCCAGGTGGATGGAAGTAGTTCCACATTAAGCATGAGCACTCATTTTAAAATGCTTAAAAAGCTGGTGGAAGAACCAACATTTAGTGAAATTCTCATTCCTTTACAATCAGTCATGATACCTACTCTTCCATCAATTCCGGGTGCTCACGCTAACCATGAGCCATTTCCTGGGCATTGGGCCTATATTGCAAGCTTTGATGATATGGTAAACTTCAATATTATATAACTGTAACTGTGATTTTAAAATTTAGTTAAATTAAAAATTTCAAATTAAGTTTTTTTAAAAAATGTTCTTCTCAGAAACTAAGTGAATTTTATTTGCAAAGAAATGATTAGAAATACAGAAAAATAAAACTTTTAATACTGATGGGATAAAATTAAATGTTAAAAATCCTATGTTCCTAATATCTGTGACCTATAAAAATACCCATATGGAGAAGACTGATACTTTTCTAATGTATATTATGATGAACGAGAGTCATGCATCTTAAATAGCATGATAGGGAGATGGTTCCTTCTCAATTTTTAGCTTTTTATGTATTCCAGTGAACATGTTTACTCTCCTAAACTTCTTAGTACATATTGCTAATGTTACAGGTCTATTTCCAGTCAATTACTACCTTTGTATTGTATGTCAACTTTTCAACCATATGCATTTATCTTCTCCTATTATAAGATATACACACATATGTTCATGCTTATTCTCCTTTTAATCTTCTACAACCCCTAAGACAGTGTCCTTAAAGCAAAAACCCATGTTCAGTCAAGTATTTTGATTTTTTTAGATGCTTGTATTATTTTAGTATGAGTATCATTTTTATTTTTCACAATTTGATTTTTCCATACTTTCATCCTAAAAACAGAGGAGAACAAAATACAGTTTTTGCTTATAGTTTAGGAGGAAGCAAAATTTAGCTAAGAAGAGCTTGATTTTTTTTTAAGTATGTGACTATAAATATGTGACTATTTTAAAGAAATGGTACCAGAGCATTTCTAAGTAAATATTTCTGAAAACTATTTGTTCCAGTAAATCTGTGTATCAAAATATTTGTTTAACTGTTCCAGAGACAGATATTAAACCACATAATGAAATCATTCTTTCTTACTTATAGTCATGCTTTGTTTTTAACTTAATAGTATTCAGGTTATTTGCTCACCTCATTAGGTAGACTTGGTTTTGGAAGAGTTTCTTGTTTCAAAAGTCAAGTAACATTAAATTGATAATCACTTCTTACCATTAAAGACGTTTAAAAACAGTGTCTCTGGCTGTAAAGACAGGTTCTAAAAAATATTTCAAAAATCTTTTAGAAGGGCCAGCGAGGCTTCTAGAAGGTAGTTGGGTTTCTACCTTCTGCTCAGGTCACAGTCCCGAAGTCCTGGGGATTGAGCCCCACATTGAGCTCCCTGCTCAGTGGAGAGTTTGCCTCTTCCTCCCACCCTACCCCCACCTCCTGCCCCTCGCTCCTGCATGCTCACTTGCACATGCTCTCTTTTTCTCTCTCACTCACTCTCTCAAATAAGTAAAATATTTAAAAACAATCTTTTAAACTGTCCTGAAGAGGGTCCCTCAGTTTGAATGTGTAAGTACTTATATTGCTGATGAAGTAATCCTTTTACTTTATAATCATTCCTAATGGGTGACAATGGCTCTCTATGCATGGCAACTATTTTTTCATAGGTCATCAGTGATTATGATAAAAGAAATGTTAAGATAATAAACTTATTACATGATATAGGTTATTATATTCTTTTTTGTTAGGTAGCATGACATATATATATATATATATATATATATATATATATATATATATATATATATAAATTTAAACAAAGAATTTTGACCTCAACTTATATGTAACTTACTATATTTTAGGTGGAAATTCTTGCTTCTCTTCAGAAACCAAAGAAGATCTCTTTGAAAGGATCAGATGGAAAGTTCTACATCATGATGTGTAAGCCAAAAGATGACCTGAGAAAGGATTGTAGGCTAATGGAATTCAATTCCTTGATTAATAAGGTTTGGAGATAGTTTACTTTAGAGTTTCCATAACTACTGTCAATGTGATACAATCTTTTCATTATGCACATAGATCATTTCTAAACCATACAATTGAAAGATGAAATTTAATTATTTTTTATATGCTTTTTGTCCCTCTCTATCTTCTCCCCGTGTATCACTAGTACCTCTTTTATTAGCAGGAAAAGTTACAGACTTTTAACATAGAAAAGATATAGCAACAGATAATTTCATTTTTAAAAAAGAACAACTAAAAAAAAAAAAGAACAACTATGGTCTTTACTTTGTGTAACCAAAATAATTTAAAAATTAATATCACGTTAAAAACCCATTTCAAAGGCACTGTGAAGTAAAGGATTGTTTTTTATTTAAAATGTTTAGTAAATTGGTAACCTAATTCACTGACTTTAACACCATTAGTATGTTTATCCCAAGCTCCCTTGAGTATTTTTCTGGTTAGGAGTATCAAGTGGCCTGGGTTTAGTTTATAAATTTATCTTAATCAGCTTTGTAACTGATTTATTTCATTACTCTTCCCCCACATATAAAATACAATGGCCTGATTGTGAAAAACTACAGTCTGTGTTGGTCTAGGAGACCACAAACTGATCTTTACATGTCATTCTAATGCTGTACTGTTTGACATTTATGTTGCCTATTTATTCCTAAAGTTTAAAACATGTTTTTGGTTAGTGATTGTGCTTTTGAATTGGACAGTTTGCAATTATAGTTGTGTGCTTAGTTTATTTCATAGTTTCAGAATTAAACAAAACATCATTTATCTTTACCTAGAATAATTCAGGATTAATCAGATGAAATGTAAAAAGCTTTCTTCTGCTAGGAGGCAGTTTTTCAAATGAAGCCCATAATACTAAACTGTAAGAATAAAATTACATTTTGAGGGGATCCCTGGGTGGCGCAGCGGTTTGGCGCCTGCCTTTGGCCCAGGGCGCGATCCTGGAGACCCGGGATCGAATCCCACGTCGGGCTCCCAGTGCATGGAGCCTGCTTCTCCCTCTGCCTGTGTCTCTGCCTCTCTCTCTCTCACTGTGTGCCTATCATAAATAAAAATAAAAAAAATAAATTACATTTTGAGGATATTGTAAAACTCATAGTTTCTTGTTTAGATAATCAAAATTAAGCAGCAGTCTTTGTGCCTAAGGACTTATTATTTCAATAATATCTATAAAGCAATAAAAAACATTTTGTCATTGTTAAATATAGAACTATAATATTTTGAACACAATATTGTTGTCACATTAATAGTAAATAATTAAAAAGGGGGACTTGCCCAAGGCATTTTTAATGATTTGGAAAAAGACTGTGGATACTATCCCAGTAGCTTCCTTTCCTACCATTCTGAGGAATTATTCAGCTGTACCACATAGTAAACTTTCACTGACTTTCTTTTGCTATGAAATGAACAATCTTTAGATGTATATTTGACATATTCAGAAATTTTGAATTTTTAAGTTTATGTGTGTGTGTTTTTTTAATAGTGTTTAAGAAAAGATGCAGAATCTCGTAGAAGAGAACTTCATATCCGAACATATGCAGTTATTCCCCTGAATGATGAATGTGGAATTATTGAATGGGTTAACAACACTGCTGGCTTGAGACCTATTTTGACCAAACTTTATAAGGAAAAGGGTACTAAAATTAATTCTTAAAATATAAACATATGAGTATAAAACCTGCTAATATGTGTGTAATTATTATTAACACATGCCATTATACCTTTTATTTGTATAAGCAATAGTAGAATTTCTAGGCTAAATGAGATTCTATATACAGAAGTACTTATGTGTTTTTCTTCCTAGGGTTCTAATTTCATCTTTATCCCAAGAGATATTCCAAGAGAATGTGATGTAGCTTACAAGGATGTATATTCAAATTTGTTTTTCACAGAAGTATTGGTTAGCAATTCTGAAACTACTTTACGTGTATACTCAACTTCAGCAAAATATAAATATATTGTGGATAATGAAAGCTAGTTTTTTCACTGTGAGAGAAAGAAAAGGAAAGGGAAGGCTAAAATAGAACTGAAAGTATTAGATTGGAATTAGAGTCTCCACCTGGCCAAACCTGAGATAATTTGGGGAGCAAAATAAGTAATGATATAGTATTAGATTGTAACTCATGAAATAAAATAAATAGACATGAATCTGCACTGATATAAATAAATAATAAGTAGGAAAGCAGGAACAGTTCTTCCTTATAATAGAATTGCAGTGAATAAATGTAGAGAAATTGATGGAAATAGAAAATCATCAATTAGCAAGTACCACAGTAATAATTGTTACAGGTAAAGAATATCAGTGGGTAGTGGAATGCATGGGCCAAAGTATGAGAAACAGGTTATTTGTTTGGTCTCAAAGTATCTCCCCACAACATACTGATGAATTATAAAGGGGAAAAAATAGGAACTCTTTACAGTGGAGAAACAAAAATATTACTGGTTTGAAATCTTAAAAAATGGTCAAGGTAATAAAAGTCAAAGATAGAAATTTCCCAGATTTGAGGACATTAAGGATACATGACAACTGAAGGTAATATGGGATCCTGGATTGAATCCTAGCCCAGACAAAAAGACAGTGATGTAGTGGGACAGCTGATGAAATTTTAGTAAGGTCTGAAGTTTAGTTAATAATATAACAATATCAATTTCCTGATTTAGGTAATTGTACTATTGTTATGAAAGACATGAACATTAATAGCTGAGTGAAGAATGTAGGAGAATGCTTTGTATCATTTATACAGTTTTTTTATAAGTCCAGAACTATTTCAAAATAATTTATTAAATGCATATGATACAGTATATTAAAAATAAATAGATCAAATTATCAGAATAAGGTAGAAAATAAGTATATTTGTTTCTCTAGGGCTGCTATAACAAAGTACTACTAACAACAGAAATGTATTCTTTCATAGTTTGGGAGCTTATGAATCTGAAATCCTGTGTCAGTAGGGCCAGATCACTGATAGTTCTAGGGGAGAACTGCTTTCATCCTTTTCTGTCAGCTACTGCTGGCTCCAGCAATCTCTGACATGCCTTAGTTTATAGATGGTTCACTTCACTCTCTTTCCTCTCTGTCACCACATAGTGTTCTCCCTAAGTCTATATGTCTCTGTTTTTTTCTTATATAATACTTTATATACCAGTTATATTAAGGGCCCAGCCTAATGACCTTATCTTTACCTGATTACATGGGCAACAGCCCTATCTTTTTTAAGGTCACATTCACAGGTACCAGGGGTTAGGAGTTAAGCACATTTTTTAAGGCTATAATTTAACCTGTAACAATAAGTGATATCAATAAATTATTGTGCTAATTATATACCTTATTTTTTTATTGTTAACAAGTCTGATTATCTCTATTTTATGTATAATGCCAGAAGTTAACTGGCACTATACACTTGGATAAGTGACTTATCCAAGTTCACAAAGCTGATAAGTTGTAGAGTGGAAACTCAAAGACTGGAGTCTTATTCCAAGGAACTTGCTATTGACTATCTTATTGGAAAGATAAAATATTGTATGTGTTTTAGTTACTGCTTTGGTTTTTTAAAAATATTTTTAAAAAATTTTTAGTATCATGAACACATAGGAACTATGTAACATTTGAGTCTAAACACCTTAAATCTCAAACTTTTCCATAAAACTTTTGGCTGTGCCTTGCTGTAAAAAGCACCAAACCATGGTGGCCTAAGAGGCACTTAATAGACTGGAGTCATATCACCCATCTAATACAGGCTCATCAATGTGTTAGAAGGAAGAGTTCTTCTGTTTCTCTAGATGATTTGCATTGTACAAGATTAGCTCAAGAACCAGGTATACAATCAATCTGATAGGCTAATCTTCACACAGTAAATTATCTCAAAGTACCATTTTAGGTTTTTTAATAATGATTCTGTGTGAGTTTATACTACATGCTGAGGAACAGAGAAATCACTATAATTTTAGTGAAGGCTGCAGCATTTTTACAATTCTAAGTGTACTCTTCACATTGGATTTATTCTGAGTGACATTTTCTGGAATTAGTTTATCCCACAACATCAGTTTTAGTTGACATTAATTTTCATCAACAAGAGGCTTCACTTTGGATAAGTCTAGTGAAACATAATGTGTTCTATTATTTTATCATAATAAGATAAATTTACCTATGCATAGTGGCAATTTTTCTATTCTTGATTTTGAAGAATAATTTGAAAAAAATAGATTTTTTTTTTTTTTAAGAAAATTGCCCCTTTTCTTATTTGTTTTATGTGATTAGTGGAAACCACTTTACTTCGCAGGAGTTTATATGACAGGAAAAGAACTTCGGCAGTGTATGCTACCAAAAGCTGCAGCTTTGTCTGAAAAACTCAAAGTATTCCGAGAATTTCTCCTACCCAGACATCCTCCCGTTTTTCATGAATGGTTTCTGAGGACATTCCCTGATCCTACATCATGGTAAGTTACCAAGAAGATAATACATTGTAATAGTTAATGTTTTAAAAAATATTTTAGGTTTGTATTGCCTCATGTGGCATAAGGATATTTGATAGGCATTGTGTTTTCTTAAGGTACAGTAGCAGATCAGCATACTGCCGTTCTACTGCAGTGATGTCAATGGTTGGTTATATCCTGGGGCTTGGAGACCGTCATGGTGAAAACATTCTCTTTGATTCTCTAACTGGTGAATGTGTACATGTGGATTTCAACTGTCTTTTCAATAAGGTAAGTGATATGACTTACTCTAGTTAATTGTATGTTTTCTCCCAATTTCCTTTCCTCAAGAACTGTTTTTCCTAGACCTACCCATTGGTAATGTTACAGTCACGGTTGAGTCACATTGAGAGTTTATGGACTGGTTTTGATCAGTGAATCCCTGAGTGGTCAGTAAAACAACGTAGGATGAAGAGAACTCAGAAGAGTGATAGAGTAAAACCAGCACTGAACTTGAAATCCAAAGGTTCAAGTTCTGACTCAGTTAGTTCTTAGTTAATGTAAAGATGGACAGATCAGTTCATTTTAAATCTTTTTTTTTTTTAATTTTATTTATTTATGATAGTCACAGAGAGAGAGAGAGAGAGAGGCAGAGACACAGGCAGAGGGAGAAGCAGGCTCCATGTACCGGGAGCCTGACGTGGGACTCGATCCCGGGTCTCCAGGATCGCGCCCTGGGCCAAAGGCAGGCGCCAAACCGCTGCGCCACCCAGGGATCCCCAGATCAGTTCATTTTACTGAGACTCAGTTTTTTTAGAGAGACAGAAGACTTTAATGTGTGGGTTTCCAAACCTGCAGCATATCAGAATCATCCAAAAATTTAAACAAAATACACAAATATCTAAGCAGACATCCCAAGAGATTCTATAGGTCCAGAGTGGGGTCTAGGAATAAATTAAGGTAGTTGGACTCTCCCTGATACCCCTCTAATTTTCCAATGTTATGATCCTGGAAGGCAGGCTGGTAAATTAACCCCCTATTTTCTTCATTCCCATTCTCTATGGATTGCCTTCTGCTGTCACAGGAAACCAAGAAAGGTCACAGATACAAATGAGATGAAATCAAGGATAAACCACTGGTACATACCAGAAAGGAATTTAGGGAACTCAGTAAGTTTAGGGATGAAAAGGCCCTATGGAATGCAGGTTGAGAATGGCAGAAAATAAGATTTAAAATTTTAACATAGTTATCTTTTAATAAAATCCATTGTTTTAAGGGAGAAACCTTTGAAGTTCCAGAAATTGTTCCATTTCGACTGACTCATAATATGGTTAATGGAATGGGTCCTATGGGAACAGAAGGTCTTTTTCGAAGAGCTTGTGAAGTTACAATGAGGCTGATGCGAGATCAAAGAGAGCCTTTAATGAGGTAATTAACTTATGTTTTGTAAACAATTAACAGTAATTTTGAATGTAATTATTGATTTCTAAATATATTTTTTAATAATAGAAGCTGATTTGCATTGGTTGAAGTAGTTTTTTTTTTTTAAATAATAGCTATTAAGGTATAAATTATAGTTCATTATAGTTCATTGCAGCATTATTTATAATGGCCAAGATATGGAAATAACCTGAGTGTCCACTGATGGATAATTGGGTAAAAAAATAATGGTGTGTGTACGTACAGACGTACACACACACACACACACAGAAATACTATTCAGCCATAAAAAAAGAAGGAAATCTTGCCATTTGCAACAACATAGATAGACCTTGAGGGCATTTATGTTTAAGTGAAATTAGTCAGACAGATAAAGACAAAGACCATGTAAGATCATTTATATGTGGAGTCTTAAAAAAAGTAGAACTACCTTATGATCGGATAATCACACTACTGGGTATTTACTGAGAGAATACAAGAACACTAATCCAAAGGAATACATGGACCCTGATGTTTATAGCAGCATTATTTGCAATAGCCAAGATATGGAAGCAGCCCAAGTGTTCACCAATTGATGAATGGATAAAAAAGATGTGATATATATACACAATGGAATATTACTTAGCTATGAAAATGAAATGTTGCCATTTGCAATGACACGGATGGAGCTAGAGAGTATAATGCTAAGTGAAATAAGTCAGAGAAAGACAAATACTATATGATTTCACTCATATATGGAATTTAAGAAACAAATAAGCAAAGGGTAAAAAAAGGGGCATAGCAAGAAACAGACTTTTATTATAGAGAACAAGCTGATGGTTACCAAAGGTGGGTGGGGAGATAGGTTAAAAGGTGATGGGGATTAAAGAGTGCACTTGTCATGATGTACACAGGGTGATGTATGGAACTATTGAATCACTATATTATACACCTGAAACTAATAAAACACTGTATGTTAAGTAACTAGAATGAAAAAAAAATTTTAAAAAAGGAAAAGAAAAACTGAGCTCATAGATACAGAAAACAGATTGATGGTGGCTAGAGGTTGGAGGTGAGGGTGGACAAAATGAATGAAGGCACAAACTTTCAGCTATGAAATAAAGTCATTGGAATATTATGTATATCATGGTGACTAGAGGTGAGGGTGGACAAAATGAATGAAGGCACAAACTTTCAGCTATGAAATAAAGTCATTGGAATATTATGTACATCATGGTGACTATAGTTAATAATACTATATTATATATTTAAAAGTTGCTGAGAGTAGATATTAAAAGTTTTCATAAGAAAAAATTTATAACTGTATGGTGATGGATATTAACTAGATTTATTGTGATTATTTTGCAATAAATACAAATATCAAGCCATGTACACCTAGAAGTAATATAATGTTATATGTCCATTATATCTCAATTTTTTAAAAGATATAATTTACATACCATAAAATTCACTCTGTAAGAGTATGCATTACAGTGGTTTTTAGCATATTCCCGATTGTGCATCCATCACTACTATCTAATTATAAAACATTTTCATCACCCCTAAAATAAATTAATAGTCACTCTCCATCCCTACTCCTCTGCCATCTTCTAGGAACTGCTAAATGTATTTTCTGTCTCAATGGATTTGTGTTTCTGGGCATGCATATATAAATGAAATTGTACAATATGGCATTTTATGTCTGTCTTCTTTCCCTTGATATTTTCAGGGTTTATCCCTTTTGGAGTGTGTATCAGTAATTCATTCATTTTTTATTATAAAATAATATTCCACTGTATACCACATTTTGTTTGTCAATGAAAGGAAATTTGGATTGTTTATACCTCTTTGCTATTGTGAAAAGTCTGGCTGTGAACATTTATGTACAAGTTTTATGTGAATACATATTTTCGGTTTTCTTGGGTAAACCTGGGTGTTGAATTGCTGGATCATATGTGAACTCTAAGCCTAACATTTTGAGGAACTTTCAAATTGTTTTCCAAAGCAGTCATAATACTTTACAATTCCAATGGCAGTGGTTGAAGTTTCCAATTTCTCCACATTCATACCAACACTTGTTACTTATCTGTCTGTCTTACTTTATCCATCCTAGTATCACATGGTATCTCATTGTGGTTTTAACTTAAATTTTCCCAAAGACCAGACCAGTTATGTTGAGCATCTTTTCATGTGCTTATTGGTCAGTTGTATATCTTCTTTGGACAAATATCTATTCCAATTCTTTTCCCATTTTTAAAGATTTTTTTTTAAATTTTTATTTATTTATGATAGTCACACAGAGAGAGAGAGAGGCAGAGACACAGGCAGAGGGAGAAGCAGGCTCCATGCACCGGGAGCTCGACGTGGGATTCGATCCCAGGTCTCCAGGATCGCGCCCTGGGCCAAAGGCAGGCGCCGAACTGCTGCGCCACCCAGGGATCCCTCTTTTCCCATTTTTAAATTGGATTATTTGTCTTTTCATTTTTGAGTTCTGAGAGTTCTTTACATATTCTGGATACTAGATCTTTAATAGATACACAATTTGCAAATATTTTTCTTCCATATATGGGTTGTCTTTTTACTTTCTTCTTTTTTTTTTTAAGATTTTATTTATTTATTCATGAGAGACACAGGGAGAGGCAGAGACATAGGCAGAGGGAGAAGCAGGCTCTCTGTGGGGAGCTCGGTACAGGAATTGATCTCAGGACCCCAGGATCATGCCCTGAGTCCAAGACAGATGCTCAACCACTGAGCCACCCAACCGTTCCATCTTTCAACTTTTTTGATGATGTCCTTTTTCACTTACAAGTTTTTACTTCTGATGAAGTCCAATTTATCTGTTTTAGTTGTTGTTATTTATGGTTTTGGTGTCATTTAAGAAAGTATTGCATAACCCAAATCATGAACAGTTACATTACACTTCTGTTTTCTTCGAAGTGTTTATAGTTTTAGCTTTTATATTTGTTAGATCTTTGATCATTTTCAGTTATTTTGTGTATCTAGTGTGAGGTGGGGGATCATATTAATTCTTTTGAATGTGCATATCCAGTTTTCCTAGCACTGTTTTTTGAAAATACTATCCTCCTCCACTTTATTGTCTTGACCTATATATGCAAGAGTTTATTTCTGGACTCTCAGTTTTATTCCATTGATCTCTATGTCTAACCATATTCCTTCAACACATTGTTTTGATTACTGTAGCTTTATAGTAAATTTTGAAATCAGGAAGTATGTGTGCTCCATCTTTTTCTTCTTTTTCAAGATTGACTATTATGGGTTCTTTTCATTTCCATAAGAATTTTAAGATTATATTATTAACTTCTGCAAAAAGCCAGTCTAGATTTTGTAGGAATGGCATTGAATCTGTTAATCAGTTTGTGGAGTACTGTTATTTTTAAAATATTATGTTTCTGAACTATAAACATTAGATGTCTTCTCCTTTATTTAATTCTTCTTTAACTTCCTTCTATAATGTTTTGTAATTTTTAGTTTTCAAGTCTTGTATTTTTTAAAATGTGCTTTTAAAAATGTTATTCCAAATGGAATTTTTTAATTCATTTTTTGCACTGTTCATTATTGTTAGAAATACAACTGATATTTGTATATTTATCTTGTATCTTGCAAACTTTGCTGAACTTATTAGTTCTAATACGTATTTTTACCTTAAGATTTTTCTCTCTCCAACAGTACATTATCTGCAAATAGTTTTGCTTTTTTTCCTTTCCACTCTCATGCTTCCCCCCACCCACCACCCCTGCTTGGCCAATTACTGTAGCTAAATGAGTATCAGATAGGCAAAATGAGAAGTCTACATCTTTGTCTTATTCCTGATCTTAGGGGTATAGAAGTCAGTCTTTCACTATTAAATATGTTATCAGCAGGATGTAGTGTTTTTAAAGGACTTTTAAAGCTTATTTATTCACCTTCTTTCTTTAAAGCTCTCTACCTGATATTTTGGTAGAACATACTGGTTAGACATAGGCAAAGGCAAATTCTCTAAAAGGGGAAGTATAGCATCTTGTGAAATACTAAGAGCCCCTATCCCAATCTGGGGAAGTCAGGAAATAATTTCTGGAGGAAGTAGCAGAAATCTTAACGATAAATGGAATTGGCCATGCAAAGGGGAAGAGAGTGTTCTGAATAATAGATATATTAAGGCAAGTGAAGGCATTGACTGCCTAAAAAATGTAATTCTGTTTTCTGGAGAGTACACTTCAAATAGATGGTGCTGTGATGATAGTGCACAGATGAGTAGGGCTAGATTATGAAAAGTCCACATGAGGCTGGTTTACATATTTAAACCTTGCCCTGAAGACAACCAGAACTCATTGCGGGTTGGAGTAAGAAGAAAATTTATTTTTTAATTTAATTTTTTTTAAAGATTTTATTTATTTTTTCATGAGAGAGACAGAGGCAGAGACACAGGCAGGAGAAGCAGGCTCCACGCAGGGAGCCCGACGTGGGATTTGATCCCGGGTCTCCAGGATCCTGGGTCTCCAGGATCACGCCCTGGGCCAAAGGCGGGTGCTAAACCGCTGAGCCACCCAGGCATCCCAAGAAGAAAATTTAAAAAGAAGAAATGAAATCATTAGATTTTGCACTGTAGAAAAATTACAGTTGCATACTAGACTAGAGGCCAGAAAACTAGTTAGAAGACTGTTGGAGTAACTCAAGAAAACATGATGTTGCATTGGATGAGGTAGTGACAGTAGAGATGAAAGTAAGTAGATTTTTTTTTTAATTTTTATTTATTTATGATAGTCACAGAGAGAGAAAGAGAGAGAGGCAGAGACACAGGCAGAGGGAGAAGCAGGCTCCATGCACCGGGAGCCCGATGTGGGATTCGATCCTGGGTCTTCAGGATCGCGCCCTGGGCCAAAGGCAGGCGCCAAATCGCTGCGCCACTCAGGGATCCCTTAAAGGGCTTTAGGAGGTAGAATTGAGTGTTAAAAGGAAGGAGAGGCAACGATGACACCTAGACTTTTGTTTAGGGCAAAGGAGTGAATGATGCTCTTCTAGTTTGGGTCATGAATTTTGGAAATACTGAATTTGAGGTGCCTGCAAGAAATCTGAATGGATTTTTCCATAGGTAGCTGTATTTGAAGTTCACAGTATGCATTTAGAAATGGCACACAGAACTCACCTTACTCTACTGTCCAAGAACACCTCAGACCGCCCCCCCATCTTCCCTCTACTCTTTCCTTTCAACCCCCTCCAAAACAGTAAGTTCACATATCTTACTGACAGAGTACTAATGCATGTTATAAGAATATTGCCATTATTTTCTCATTCTTCACTTATTTTTCACCTAAGTGTTGACTATAGTGACACTTCTTTTTAGAGATGTCATATTATTATATTTGTTTACATTTTAGTGTCTTAAAAACTTTTCTACATGATCCTCTTGTGGAATGGAGTAAACCAGTGAAAGGACACTCCAAAGCACCACTGAATGAAACTGGGGAGGTTGTCAATGAAAAGGTTAGTAGTTCTTTTTTTTTTTTTTTTTTAGGTTAGTAGTTCTTTAAAAAAAAAGGTTAGTAGAAATGTAGCTTGATACGAGCCCTCATCGCATGTCTCTATCAATGAGAATTGATTCTAAATACTGTCAGTGACTGGCTATTGAATCCTCTGAAATCTAGCTCTTTATTTTATTTTTTTAGAGAGAGGGGGGAAGCGGCAGAGGGAGAGGGAGACAGAGAATCTTAAGCTCCACACCTAGCACTGAGCCTCATGTGGAGCTTGATTTCACAACCCTGAGATCATGACTTGAGCCAAAATCAATAATCAGGACACTTAACTGGTGGAGCTAACCCAGTTGTCCCTAAAATCCAGTCCCTAAAATCTAGTTCTTTAGTATAAAAATGCCAGTGAGTTTTCTTTATTGTCATTACTAATGTTAACATTATTATAATTTGTGTAATGAAGTTCAAGACATACTTGTTTAACTGTAGCCAGTTTACAATTTTGAGATATAGTGGGAAAAAGTTGAACACAGATTGCCTGAACTTACAAAGTAGCAGTCTCAACTTTAATACGTAGCAATTCACTCCTTACTAATATTAGTTGAAGTCTCAAAGTTTGCAGATAATCGTTTTTATTAAGTGAGAATATATTGAAGATTGTTATTCTAATAACATCAGTCTCACTTTGCATTTTGATAAGCTTTCTATTGAGAGAAATGTGTACCATTCCAAGTAGCTTAGAACTCCATTTGCACATAGTAACATAAGCTTAATATTAGGCATTCAGAGTATTGTTGCTATTATTAGAATATTCATTCAAATGTTGAAGTCCTAACATTTTCCGGGTAAATTTTTTCCAGAATTGTAATGTGGAAGAGATTCCCTGGTATTTCATAGTCCAGAAAAAATGTCCTTGCAGTTGATGTTAAATCAACATTGCAAGCTTCAAAATCAGTATCTCAATTTTGTTTCATTTCTTCTGTTTTGTCTGTATTTGCTCCTAAAAGGGGAGTAATGATTTGTAAAATGACATAAACATTGGTCAAATACCAGAAAAAGTAGTAATTTCAAATTATCAACATGCAGGGGTTATTGGGTTCTTAGCACTTATGATTTTCAATTTCTTCTTACTAGGCCAAGACCCATGTTCTTGACATCGAGCAGCGACTGCAAGGTGTAATCAAGACCCGAAATAGAGTGACAGGGCTGCCATTATCTATTGAAGGACATGTACATTACCTTATACAAGAAGCTACTGATGAAAACTTACTGTGTCAAATGTACCTTGGTTGGACTCCATATATGTGAAATGAAATTACATCAAAGGATATGCTAATATCTAAAATTAGTGCATTTGGTGTTAACTGTGATTGTATATTCAATTCCAAAGTACAGTATACATTTATGTTCTCAGAGCAACTGGTATTAACTCCCTTATTGTTAATAATATTTAAAATAATATATGTTGTTAAGAAATAAATTTTCTTTTTTAAAAAAATTTATTTATTTATTTGAGGAGAGAGAGCGAGAGCACACAAGTCGGGGAAAGGGGCAAAGGGAGACGGAGAAGCAGACTCGCCACTGAGCAGGGAGGTAGCTCTACTTGGGGCTCCATCCCAGGATCTCCGGATCATGATTTAAGGCCAAGGCAGACATTTAACTGAGTCCCTCAGGCCCCCTAAACTGCTTTCTTTCTTTTTTTTTTTTTTCTAAACTGCTTTCTTAAATATATATTGTTTATTATAACTGGGGAAATGGAACATCTAATGTTTTTATGCTCTAAAAAGATGTATTTGCAAGAAACAAGCCTAATTTCATTTTATAACTTTTATTAATTTTCTTTGAAGTTCAAGCTAGCAAAAGGATTAATTTAAGCAACAAAAAATTATATTGAATAAATGCTGTGGGCAAAGCACTATGCTAGACTCGTGCACAGAGCTACTACCTCTCCTGCCCTCTAGGAACTTACAGTCTAGTCTAAAAAAAACAGATATAAGTGGAAAGCACACATCAAGTTCACTTCATAAAACTTTTTGAATGGCTAAAATGTAATAGGAAAAAACATAAACCAAGGAATATGAATATGAAAACTCAATGTAATTTTAAAGGTGCTGTCATACTGAGAGTTTGCCAGAATACAGAATCTAGTAGTCTTAGAAGACACTTAAAATTTTATAAGATTTTAAAATTAAGGATTTTAATGTTCATTTTTTGTAAATTTTCTTGCAGATGACTTAAAATAATTCACAGTATTTACAAAGTAATGAGGTTATTACATTTGTAAATACAAATGTTATTAAATTTTACCTAAGTTCGCTTAAGAGAATTACGCTTTTTTGTACGGTATAGTGTGATGGGGGAAAACAAGAAAAACCAAGAGCCATGTATATGAAAAGTGTATCATTTCCTGTGGAGCTTAATGTTGAGTTTAGGAAGCTGAGCGGGGGTGGAGAGGAGTTAGGACATTTTTTTTTTTTCAACAAGTAATTTGGAATAAAACGTTTTTAAAAGAAGCTTTGTTGTAGGGTTATATTCCTGGGCGGGGGGGGGGGGGAGCCTCCCCCTCTCCAAACAAAATAAACTAAACCAAATAAATCACCAGATCTTTCCAAATTTGTGTTGAAAAATACTGAGATTGGTAATCGTAGGACACAGAAGCAGTCAGGAAGAAACCAGCGTTCCCACACTCGTGCAGCCGACTCACGAGGCGTTCACAGCACTCCCACGCCTACTCACAAAGCCCAGCTCTGTCAGCCGACCCGCCGCCGCGCTTGGACGTAACCACCGAGCGAGCGCCGGGATTAGAGCCCCGCCCCGGCGGTGCGGCCTCCAGCCGGCCGCTCTAGGCCCGGCGAGCGCTCTCTATGGTCGGGCGGGCGGTGTGTTGTCATCCGCGGAGCGACGGCCGGAGGCGGCGGCGTAGGCCCCGGCGGGGCGTTTGGTTTCGGTTTGGCCCTGACTGGAATTAGCGTTGACGGTCGAAATGGGAGTCCCCAAGTTTTACCGATGGATCTCGGAGCGGTATCCCTGCCTCAGTGAAGTGGTGAAAGAGCATCAGGTGGGTGAGCGCGGGGCCAGCGGCTCGGGGGCCGAGGACCCGGGGCCCCGCAGCCCTCCCTCCACCCTGGGACGGGGCTCCACAGCCTCCTCTCTGCCCGCCGTCTGCGGGGTGACCGGCGGCCGGAGGGCGGGGGAAGGTTTGAGGAGAGCCGGGTGATCTGAATGAGGGCGACGGCGTGGGTTTGGTTTGTGCGCAGAGGCGCGGGGATGGCGGCCGTTCTGACAGCTCCGCTGCGGCTCGGGGCCTTCCGGGGTCCTGAAACCGAGTCCTGCGGCGGCCGCTTCCGTGAAGTCTCCGCTCCCCTGCCCGGGGAGCCGCGTCCTCCCCAGAGAGGCGGCGGCGCCGGAGCGGGCGCTCGGAGTCCCCTCCCCCCGGCTCCCGGGAAGCGGCCGGTCCACGTACAAACGGTGATGAGCGCCTCCGCAGTCGAGTCACCTTGTTTACTTTCCCTCCTCGGGACCTGCATCCCGCTCCACCTCCAGCGCCGAGAGTGTTTGACACGGCCGATGGTTCACATTCATGGTACCTTTTGTTACTCATTTTCGATTATCCCAGAGGTCGGACGAATCCCGCTTTCCAAAAGAAGCAGAAATACACTTGGACGGGCAGGGGCAGTTATCTGGAGGCTTCAGTGTGCGAGTGTGCTTGTGTGCGTGTGTGTGCGTGTGCATGTGCACGGGAGAGGGAGGAAGAAAAAGAGAAATGGATTGCTAGAGCACTAACACTAATAATAATAATACCTGGTGTGTAATCCGGGATGTGATAATATTCCAATGCAAGGATTCCAAAAATGTTTATATATTGGAACTGTGGAAAGAAATAACAAGCAGTTCTCTATTAGGTAAACTAGACTTTGGGTGATAACGTTAGTGTTTGTCACGTTGAATGATTTTGGTAGGTAGATCTCTAGTCCATTTTACATTTTGCAGGGCAAAAAAAGTTGTGATATTTGTATAGCCAATGAATCCGTTGTTTTTTTTGTTTTGTTTTGTTTTGTTTTGTTTTTAATGAATCCGTTGTGATGGGTAACATTTTATTGGTCAGGGGAAATAATCTAGCCAACACCATCATGCTGTTTTTTAAATTATGGTTTAATCTTTTAAAAAGTACAGTGAGCAGTGAAGATAGGGTTAAACTTCCAGAAGGGATACTTTGTTGTTGGATCCCAATCAGATTCGGTAAATGAAGAAAAGCTTACCAAAAATTCCAGAACAGTAGATTATTTTTCATTTATTTGAGTCAGATTTAGGAAGATATTTCTTCCCAGAGAAGAGAGTAAAAAAAATAAATAAATAAATAAAAATAAAAATGAAAAAAAGGTTACTACTACATTGCAGAAATAGACATCAGCTTTGGGTTTGCCTAGGTCATTCATTCAACAAAAGTCTGAGTACCTGCCATGTATCAGTCACTTTATCTCCAAAGAGGAAAAAATGTGATTGTTATTTGGAATGGCTTGATAACATAATATTTGTTCATTGATATTTTTACTCTGTACTCTTCAGTGCAGAATTTGGTTGGATGAAACTGTCCTGGCTTCTCACCATCCTGAGGAGGTTTTTTGTTTTGTTTTGGTTTACTGAAGAACAAAAATAGCCTCTTTAAGGCAAAAGGGATAGGTTTAAAACTTGGCTTATCAAAGTGCTGTCCTTCAAAAATATTTGATTCATGTGTTTAACAACAACAGCAAAGAAAGCAAATGTCATAAAGGGTTACCAGCTACTCTCTTGAGCAGTATTTAAAAGCTAGTAAGCCAAAGTAAGTCACAGTGATTTATTTTTTTAATTTATTTATTTATTTATTTGGCAGAGAGACAAAATCAGAGAGCACAAGCAAGGGGAATGGCAGAGGGAGAAGGAAAAGTTAGCTTACCCGCAGAGCAGGGAACCCGACACGGTGCTCCATCCCTGGACCCTATATCATGACCCCAGCTGAAGGCAGACACCCAACCAGCCGAACCACCCAACCACCCCAGTCACAGTGATTTAAAAACTAGTCCTAGAAGGAAGGGATTGGAGGAAGAATAGGTTGTGGGAAGATGGTGGTGGTAAAGACAACAGCATTGTTTTTTGGTCTTTCTGAATCCTCACATAAAAACAGAGCAACTAGATAGCAAAGTTTGAAATCCAAAGAACATTTATGACAAAACCATGTAACACTGTATCCCTGTGAATCCCCAAATACAAGTAGGTGGGGACAAACTACCAATAGCCTCTAGACCCAGTTGGTGTTGGCATCCCTGCAAGAGGAAAAAGGAAGCAATGGGGCAATATCTGATGGACCTGAGAACAGGATAACTGCAGATTATTCACAAAAAGACTGTAGGCCAATTATATAGCAGTATATGTAAGTAAGGGGCTTTAAAGGGCAAGAATAGTCAGCCTCCTATGAATTCTCATAAGTGACTTGCCAAGACATTGTTCTGAGATAGATATAGTAAAGGATAAAACAGATATGCTCCCTATTCAAGAGCAATGGAAATGTTAGCTTGTGTTTCCTTCTGTACAATCTGTAGCAAAATGCATAGAAGATTGGCTTTAAAAGTGCAGGCACTGGTGTAACCATGTGAATGGACTTAACACTGTTGAACTGTACACTTAAAAATGGTCAAGATGGCAAATTTTGTTATGTATATTTTACCACTGTGGTAAAATGCAGGCATCAGAGTACGCATTATGAAAAGGTACAATATCGCTCCAAGGAGGCCAGAATTGTTCAGAGGGTGGAGGGTTACATATTAAAGTGCCACAGTGCATAAACAGACAGTTTAGCTGTGGTAATAAAATTCCATTGGAGTAAGAAAAAAACAAATCTGAAGAGCTACCTGCAAGAGGGACAATAATGACAGAAGGTTAAGAAATACTGCTCCACAGCAGTTCTGCTTGGTTTCCAGTTTAGCTCCAACACTTACCTTACTAGCTATTGGTGAGTAACTTAATCATTTTGTGACTCAATTTTCTCAGCTACAAAATGGAGATAATAATTCTAGGATTGCTATGCTTAAGTAAGTGAATGCACATACAGTTGGCTTTGAAAAATTAGGAGCACCGACCTCCCACACAGTCAAAAATCCAAGTATAACTTTGACTCCCCCAAAACTTAACTGCTATTACTAGTGTTGACTGGAAGCCTTACTGATAAGATAAACATCTAATTAACACATATTTTGTATGTTATATGTATTGTATATTGTATTCTTACAATAAAGTAAGCTAGAGAAAAGAAAATATTAAGAAAATTATAGGAAAATACATTGACAGTACCGTATTGTATTTATTGAAAAAAATCCACATGTAAGTGGACCCATGCAGTTCAAACCTATGTTCAAGGGTCAACTGTAAAGCATTTAAATCTGTATAGTTTATGGCAAGTGCTTAACAGATCTTAGCTGTTATTATATTATTATTGTTATTATTATTATATTTTGAGAGAGAGACAGTACTTGTAAGCAAGCTAGGGGAAAGGGGGAGAGAGAGAGAGAATGGGAAGCAGGCTCCATGCCTCCCGCATGGAGCAGGGCTAGATCTCACAACCCTGAGATCCTGACCTGAGCTGAAATCAAGACTTGGATGCTTAACTGACTGAGCCACCCAGGCACCCCAGATCTTAACTATTACAATAGTGCTGTACTAGATTGTAATCACAAAGAGAACTGCATATACTCTAAGAGTTTGTAATCTTAGTTGTATGACCTTTGTTTTACAAAGGCCAAGTTTTCATCAGATATATATGTTCCTCATTACAATATCATCTCTACTTTTGTGGTACATAATAGGTCTTCAGTGAATAGTTATTGAGTGAAGGAATTTATTAACCATAGCATATTATTATAACATATAAAGAATCATAGTATGTAAAAACATTGCATATAAAAATATGCATAGTATATGTAGTATGCTTTAAAGCATGCTTGTTAAGGGGGTGCCTGGATGATTCACTTGGTTAAGTGTCCAACTCTTGATTTCAACTCAGGTCATGATCTCAAGGTTGTGAGAGTGAGCTCTGTGCTGGGCATGGAGCCTGTTTAAGATTCTCTCTCTCCCTCTACCCCTCTAAAATAAAATAAATAAAACATGCATGTTAAAAAATGAATTGAAGCAATAAAATCTTGGGATTCAGATAAATAGGATTAAAGGACTGTGACAGGGATCCCTGGGTGGCGCAGCAGTTTGGCGCCTGCCTTTGGCCTAGGGCGCGATCCTGGACACCCGGGATCGAATCCCACGTCAGGCTCCCGGTGCATGGAGCCTGCTTCTCCCTCTGCCTGTGTCTCTGCCTCTCTCTCTCTCTGTGTGTGACTATCATAAATAAATAAAAATTTTAAAAAAAAAGGACTGTGACAAAAGAATTGGTCACAGCTCTCTTAAACAGTCAAATATATATTGTCTTTTTGAAAAAGACATTTTGCAGCCACACTAAGTAGGATACAAAGTTACACTAACAAAAAGAAACTACTGTTTTGAGAAAATTAGATACTAAAATGTTAATACTTAACCACAATTTAAAGCAGTGAGAATGCAGATTCAAAGTGTTAAAGCCTGCATGTGCTTTCACATTCAGTAAAGGGAGAGCTTAACTTTTTATTGATTATTAAATATTTTTATTTGCAACTTTGTGTCAGATAGTGTGCCAAGAGTTCTAAACATGACCAGATACTTAAGTGTAATAATGTCGGTCCTTTTCTGCTAAATCAGAGACTTTACTTTTGAGGAACTCACAGTTTAGCAGGAAAAGACAGACATTACACTTAAGCATCCAACAAAAATATATAGAGCATGTAATATATGTACCTGGCATTCTTGTATACCTTGGGAACACAAAAACAGGATATGACATAGAGAAAAGAGCATTATGTCCCCTTGGGTAAGTACAGAAAAACTTCTAGACAAAGATACCTGAGCTGGGTCTTGAAAGCTGAGTCAAAATCTGCAAGATCAGTGGAAGAAAAAGCATAAAGGAAAGAAAAGCATTTCAGGAAGTAGTAGCAGTGTCTGTAGAGTCACAGAGGTTTGGAGCAGCCCAGCACATTTAGGGCTCTCAAAGTAATGTACTGTCTGTAGTTAGCTTGTAGACTATATGTTGTTAAAGGAAAGAATATGGAATTGATGGGAGAGGTAACAGCCAAATCATACAGAACCTTTTATGGCATTAAGGGTTTATAGTATCATACAGCTTTAAGTATAGAAGCAACATGATCAGATTATGTATTAGAAAAATGGCTAACTGGGCAGCCTGGGTGGCTCAGAGGTTTGGCGCCGCCTTCGGCCCAGGGCGTGAACCTGGAGACCTGGGATCGAGTCCCACGTCGGGCTCCCTGCATGGAGCCTTCCCTCTGCTTGTGTCTCTGCCTCTCTCTCATAAATAAATAAAATCTTTAAAAAAAAGAAAAAAGAAAAGAAAAGAAAAAAGAAAAGAAAAGAAAAGAAAAATGGCTAAGATGTGGTGGGAGAGAAAATGAAGCAAGCAGTCTAGTTGGAAAACTGAGGGCTTGAACTCAGGCAGGAAATCTGGGGATTGGAGAAAATAATGAGATTGACTAGCACAATGGGAATGGTTAGGAGGGTAAGATTCTAGAGACATTTTGGAAGTTAAATTAAAAAAAAAAAAACCTAAGTGAGTAATTAGATACGGAGATTGAGGACAGGTAAAAATATAAAATAACATCAGAATTTCTAATTTACAGAGGTCATAACTCAGTATTATGTATTTAGGGTCCCCCCCCCATTTTTATGTAAATCCCAGTTAGTTAACAGTGTAATAGTAGCTTCAGGTGTAGAGTTTAGTGATTTGTCACTTACGTTCAACACCTGGTGCTCATCCTAACCTTGCTGTCCTTAATCCCCTTCCCCTATTGAACCAACACCCCCGCCCCGCGCATGTCCCCTCTAGCAATCCTGCGTTTGTTATCTATAGTTAAAAGTCTCTTTCTCGGTTTGTCTCTCTCCTTTTTTGTTTTGTTTTGTTTTGTTTTTCCCCCAATAATATGTATTTGTGAAGGAGCAAGATTCTATTGAATGTTCTCATTTTCTTCACTGAATTAGACAGTGGTTATTCAGTCATTCTGTATTTTACTTACTAATCTGAAACCTAAGAGAATTTTAAAAATTTCTCTTCTAAAAGGACAATTACAGGTTTTTTTCAGATTATAAAGGTATGTGCTCATTGTGTAAAAATTAATATAACCCAGAAAGATGTAAAAGTTGTTATATTGTCCAAAGGAAAATAAGAAACAACTGAAATTTCATCATTGAGAGTTAACCAGTAACATCTTGTTTCCATGTACTCTTGACCTTTATATGCAGATACACATGTAGATATTTTCTATAAATGGGATAATATGACTGCTGTTTTATAGTCTGCTTTTATCATTTGACCATTTGTATTATACACAATATCTACTGTCAAATAAGAATGTATATCATAATTTGTAATAGCTATGTAGTATTCCATTGTGTAGATGTACCATCATCAGTTTTCTATTCTTAGGCTTTTTTTTTTTTTAAGATTCTATTTATTTATTCATGAGAGACACAGAGAGAAAGAGAGGCAGAGATATAGGCAGAAGGAGAAGCAGGCTCCCCGCAGGAAGTCCAATGTGGGACTTGATCCCAGGACGACGACCCAAGCCAAAGGCAGACACTCTACCACTGAGCCACCCAGGCGTCCCTTATTAGGCATTTTTATTTCATTTTTTACCTTTTCTAAACAGTACTTCCATTAATATTCTTGTGTTTATATGTCCACATTTCTGATTATTTCTCAGAATAAGTTTCCTGCAGTAGAAATCCTGGTCAGAGATGTACATGCTTCAAATTTTGACATATATTTTCATATTAGTTACACCAGTTTATAGTCCCATCACACTACTGGGAGTGAATGCCATCTCTCTCTTTTCTAGCTCTGGGATTTTCCTCTTCTGTAAATAGGGAATCTAAATATTTCTCTTTAAAGTTATCATAATTTAGTGAAATAATGAATAATAAATGTTTGGCCCAATGTTTGGTACTTAACGAGTGCTTAGTAAATGCCGACTGTTACTTTTAATGATATATGAAATATCCATTTCCCCAAAACCTTGCCAATAACTGGGTAACATCATTTTTTTTAATCTTTGCTAACATGAGGGGGGAAATGATATATTATTTTAATTTGAAATTTGAGCATGTTGAACTTTTTTTCATATGCTTATCAGACTTTTGTCTCTTTTGAGTCGCTGTGCATTTTCCATGCTTTAAAAATTTGCTCTTTTTCTTATTTTTGAGGATTTTATGTATATTGAGAATGTTGACTTTATTTCTAATTTGCAAGTATTTCCCTGCATTTTGTCATTTTCAGTTAAACCTGTTTTTAGCACTTTTTTTTTGACCCTACAGATGTAAAAAATAGATTGCCAACTTCATCATTTGTTTGGTTTGTGCAAAGGCTTTCCCCACCCTAAAAGTACTAAAATATTTGTATATAACGTTTTTACTTATATTTCTCACTTAAAAAATTTTTTTTTTTTTTATGATAGTCACAGAGAGAGAGAGTGAGGCAGAGACACAGGCAGAGGGAGAAGCAGGCTCCATGCACCGGGAGCCCGATGTGGGACTCGATCCCGGAGACCCGGGATCGCGCCCTGGGCCAAAGGCAGGCGCCAAACCGCTGCGCCACCCAGGGATCCCTCTCACTTTAAAATTTTTAATCTCTTTCTGGAATTTATTGTGTTATAAGACGAGATACAGTTGTGTTTTATTTCCAAATAGTTAACTAGGTACCACATCCCCTTCTTTTACTGGTTTGAAATGCCTCTTATATATACATATGGACTACTTATAAAATCTTTTATTTAAGCCTTTATAATTTTTAATCATATAAAGCAGATTTCCTTTATTTACTTTTCTTTTTTATATTCTTTCTTGCATATTTATTGTCCTAGGGAAACTGTAAAGTGCTCACCTTGAGATTTTGATTGAAGTTTTGAGAATTTTTGAAGCAAACAGTAAATCTTGAGTGTACTTTTAAAATCTCATGCTCACAATTGTAAGAATTACATTTGAGCCAATTACTCAATAAGAGCATTCACATTTTTTATGTCATGCCTGGTACAATCCTTTATAAATTGGCGTTTAATCAGTATGTTTTTATGGTGGTCATTGATTCTAAGGCCAAAACTTTACATTCCCCAAATTCAAGGGCATACCATTTTCTCAGTAGTAGGAGAATGTATCGTTTCTGTACATATGATAAAACTTGAAGCTTTTCAGAGATTCCCCTCATTAAGTTTATATAAGCTCATTAATATTTTTACATTTGAAAATTCAGAATTTTTTTTAGTTAGTATGAAAGCCAGACTACTCTAAAATTCTTTAATTATATTAGATATTACAACTATTAAGTTGTGCCCATTTCATTTCCTTGTTAGTGTATATTTGTTTCAGTAGTGTTCCCCTTACTTGCTCACATTCATTTATTTTTTTAAATTAATTTTTGACACTTTTTTTTTAAAGATTTTATTTATTCATGAGAGACACAGAGAGAGAGACAGAGACAGAGACATAGGCAGAGGGAGAAGCAGGCTCCATGCAGGGAGACTGACCTAGGACTCGATCCTGGGTCTCCAGGATCATGCCCTGGCTGAAGGCGGAGCTAAACCACTGAGCCACCCAGGCTGCCTGCTCACAAACATTTAAATAAAGGGAAAATCAATGAGAGCCAGAGCCATGAAAGTCTTTTTTTTTTTTTTTTAAGAAATTTTGTTTATTTATGAGAGACAGAGAGAGAGGCAGAAACACAGGCAGAGGGAGAAGCAGGCTCCATGCAGAGGGAGCCTGATGTGGGACTTGACCCAGGACTCCAAGATCATGCCCTGGGCCAGAGGCAGGCGCTAAACCGCTGAGCCACCCAGGGATCCCTGAAAGTCTTTTTATAAAGAGTAATCACCTTAGCCAAAGTTTAGGAAATTTTTAATCCATATATCAAAAACAAGAAATCAGTTTTCCAAGTTTTCTAAATTATTTGGCATAATCTAAGTTTTCTAAATTAATATGACCAACTCAGTGACTCCGCTTCAGTGAAACCAAATATACACTCAGGCTTTAAATCATTTGTAAAATCTCTTAATGACCATGTACAAGCCTTTTAAATGGGCATCCTATTACCCATGTTAGAGGAAATTGAGGCTTTAAGAACTTGATGTCAAACTAATAGTTTGAGTCCCAAATGAACCAAGCACTTCATTTAGTATTTTCCCAGGTTATCTATCTTATTTTAAATAAGTAGATCATTTCCTGACAGTAAATTTGATCAATCTGTTGGGGCATCATATAGCCATATGTCTCCATCTTGCCAATTTCTCCTGTTCATTTTTTCTTTACTTTTTTTATTCAACTGTGATTATTTTCTCAATTTTTATATAATAAGAATGCCCCTATATCCTGCTTTTTATCAGCTGCTTTTCCCAGCTGCTTAAGTATCCATTGTTGATTATAGTAACAATCTTGATCATTTTTCTTTATTTTTTTAGATTCCTGAATTTGACAACTTGTACCTGGATATGAATGGAATCATACATCAGTGTTCCCATCCTAATGATGATGATGTTCACTTCAGAATTTCAGATGATAAAATCTTTACTGATATTTTTCACTACTTGGAGGTGTTATTTCGCATTATTAAACCTAGGAAAGTGTTCTTTATGGCTGTTGATGGTGTGGCTCCTCGAGCAAAAATGAACCAGCAGCGGGGGAGGCGTTTTAGGTAAAATATTTGTGGTTTATTTTAGAATACTATTTATTTATTGATTAAAGATTTTATTTATTTATTCATGAGACATAGAGAGAGAGAGAGGCAGAGACACAGGCAGAGGGAGAAGCCAGCTCCATGCAGGGAGCCCGACGTGGGACTCGATCCCAGGTTTCCAGGATCAGGTCCTGGGCTGAAGGCGGCGCTAAACCACTGAGCCACCCAGGCTGCCCTAGAGTACTATTTAAATTAGTAAAATGTATTATTTTAAAGATAATTGACTTAGTGCACTGCATCTTCTGTTCAAATATCTTTTCTGCTTAAATTCCCCCAGAAATGGAAATAACTAATTACATCACATTTTATCAGTCAAGTATACAAATTAGTAATTCAAGTGAGGTCATTCTCAAAGCATGTGTTGGGCTGTTGTTACTGTTGTTCTATATCGCAAATTTTTCAAACTTCTCAGTAATTTGGAAATAGCGGTACAGTTGACGCTGGACACTTGAAATGTAAGGAGCACCAGTCTCCACATGGTCAAAAATTCACATATAACTCAATGCCCCAAAAACTTAACTACTGTTGACTAGAAGCCTTAGCAATAACATAATGCATATTTTGTATGTCGTATGTATTATATACTATATTCTTACGGTAAAGTAAGCTTAGAGAAAAGAAAATGTTAAGAAAATCAGAAGGAAGAAAAAATAGATCTATAGTAATATACTGTATTTATTGAAAAAAAATCCACGTACAGGTGGACCCACTCAGTTCAAAGCTGGTTGTTCAAGGGTCAGCTGTAGTAGAGAAAGCTCCTCTAATAGTCTGCCCTGAACTAGAGAACTACAGAGTGAAATGAGAGGTTGTTCTAATGGAAACATTGACAATTTAATTCAACAAACATTTGTTGAATGCCCACACCCTGGGCTAGATGCTGACTCTGATTGAGCATGGGTCTAAATTGGATAGGTAGATAGGCAGGTGAGACTAGAGAGAAAGTGATTTGATGGAGTATGAGAGTAGAACTGAGTTAGGACACTTGAGGTATTACCAGCCCCAGTGTGTGAATTGGACAGTAGGAAAAGTAACAGGATGAGAAGAGATACATAGAGTTTTAAAGTCAAAATCCTGGGCCTGTGGAATAGTTCTAAAAAAAACAATGAGATCCTGCTGTGTCCTGTATATGAGTAGGATAAGTAAAGTTAAGAGGGTTGTTAGAATTGATGGATAGAAACTCTGAGTCCAGTGTGTATGATGGGTTCTTAGAATAATGAATCCTTTCATCATGACAGCAGGTAAAGGAGTAGAAAAAGCACCTGTAAATCAAATATGGAAATCATCAAGGAAGGTGGAAGTGTACAGTGAAAAAGAGGAAAGAATGATAAAAAGTAGTGATTTAAATATCAAAAGAGAAAAGACACTGAAGGTATTGGAACTGTGAAATCTTTAAGGACAAGGACCATCTTTTACTAAAATTTAGATCCTCACATACCACCCAAACTTAATTAATTTGAATCTCTAAAAATTGGGCCCTGGAAACTGTTTTTACCACACTCCCCTGATATTTGTTAAACTAATTTGGGGGATCTACTGGGCCAGAAAATCTAGTGTTGAGAAAGGATTATATGAACCTACTCTATCAATCATTGTTCAGTTGCAGAAATAGAAGCCTGGCTATTTTAAGCAGAAGGGGATATAATACAAAGAACAAGGTGTTTATAAAAATTATTGCAAGAGCCAAAAGGATAGGAATTTAAGTGACCCTTCAAGAATGATTTTAGAACAGCACCACAGAACTGACCCACCAGTGGTGCTATTACTACATTCAGGAAGGTGAGCAGTTCAGAGGCTCCAAAATATTAGCTCCAAAAATACATCACTTTAAAGTTCAGCAGTCAAGAAGCCATCACTGAATCTGTTAGCTCCAGAGCCCGACTATAGGGCTCTGGCCTACACCTTGCTTCTCAGTACCTACAAAACTACTGAATATTGAGAGCTCTTCTACTATTGATGAAACACACAGCCCACAAACCCAGACTTCACCACACTTCCACCTTCCAAACCTTTATGGAAGCATCAAGCTGACAATATCTAAGTTATTATATCCAATCACCTGGCTGCAAGGAACCCTGAGACTTTACTTTTTAGCTTTCTAATCTCTCCAGTATCAGAAGACAAACTTAAGAGAATAGAATGGATATTGAGGGCCAATCGACCATAACCACAACCATTTACTAAATACTGTGCTGGCATTGAGTGTACCATATTTCCCTGAAATCCCGCAGTTAACTTTTTCTCCTTCTCCAAAGAGATATTTTTTCCTCCATTCATAGTCTTTAATTGTAATCTTTCTGCATCTCTTACTTTTAAATCTGCTGCCGTCTGGCTCTTATCCCTACCACTAAAACTTCCTTATAAGATTACAAATAGATGCCTTACGGCTAAATCTGAAGAATAATTCTCCCTGTATATTACTTCATTTATCTATAGTGTTTAACAATGTTGACCATTCTTTCTTGAACTTCCTTTCCTTGATCTTTTTTTTTTTTTTAAGATTTTATTTATGTATTCATGAAAGACCAGAACGAGAGAGAAGGGCAGAGACACAGGCAGAGGGAGAAGCAGGCTCCATGCAGGGAGCCTGATGTGGGATTCGATCCCTGGTCTCCAGGATCAGGCCCTGGGCTGAAGGCGGCGCTAAGCTGCTGAACCACTCAGGCTGCCCCCTTTCCTTGATCTTTACGTGATGACACTCTCTTTGTCATCATGTTCTCTTCTCTTCTTCTGCCTTTTTCTTACATATTGATTTTTATTAAGGTTCTATCCTTGGTCCTGAGTGATCTTAACCAGTGGTATTAATTACTGTGTCTATACTGATGACTCCCAAATTTATCTTTCTGGTGGATCTCTCTCTCTCCAGAACACTTATATATCCAAATATCTCCTAAATGTCTCCTTTTGGATTCCACAGATACATTTCAGGTTTAATATGTTCAGAACTGAAGTTCATTTCAAAGCTACCTTCTGTTTCCTATTTCAGTGAATGACAACACCATGCAAATAGCTACAAGAAAAAATGGCTTCCTTTGGAGAAATTGCAAACAAGTTGATATCTTAAGAGTGTTATATTGAGGAGATTGGTAAGAGAGAGGTTACATATGAAAAAGAGTTTGTTTATCATAGAAATACAATTCCACAGGGCACAGTAGATAGAGCTAGTAGCAAGGCAGTAGGAAATATACATAAAGGAGAGCTTCCTAACTTAAATGCCAATGGCATACAGTGTGCCACAAATAGGTTCCAGAACAGGAATTGGGATACCTGTATTCAGACCTAGGTCTTTCTGACTCTAAAACTCATGTTCGGGCAGCCTGGGTGGCTCAGCAGTTTAGCGCCGCCTTCAGCCCAGGGCATGATCCTGAAGACCCGGGATCGAGTCCCACATCAGACTCCCTGCATGGAGCTTGCTTCTCCCTCTGCCTGTGTCTTTGCCCCTCTCTCTCTCTCTCTTTCTCTCTCTCTCTGGCTCTCATGAATAAATAAATAAAATCTTAAAAAAAAAATAAAACTCATGTTCTTTCTAGTAAATCCTATTGCCTCAAAAATGAGATGATTTTGGCAAATGATGTCATTAATATTATTAGTCTTTTATTTTAAATGTTTTTAGAGGAAACTCAAAGATAACCATTACAACTTTAAGTAATTTTTATATAATAATCTTAGATCATTTTAATAGTGTACTTCTTGTTTGATGTTATTATTAAACATAGACTATAGTATATATAATGAATCCCTAATGCTTAACTTTTGAGCTTGTTTGTAAAATTGATTTGTTATATACTTATAATAAGAAAAAAATTACTTTATAACTATTTATAATGTTCTCAGTTTTATATTGTTATAATACTCTACTTCTATAATCCTTTCTCAGAAAAATTCAATTCTTTAATTAAAAATGGACAATTCTGAGGCTCATCTTTATCAGTTACTATCAAAATTTGTATTATGTTTTGAACCTAAATTGATTAAGTAGCATTTTAGTTGCAAAAGCATCTAAATAACAGTTTACTTGATGGGAAGATCTGTACTTTTCCCCAGAAACCTTAAGATATTTTTTTTCCTTAACATTTAAGGTCGGCAAAGGAAGCGGAAGACAAAATAAAAAAAGCATTAGAAAAAGGAGAAACTCTTCCTACAGAGGCCAGATTTGATTCCAACTGCATTACACCAGGTAAATTCACTGAGAGAAAAAATCTGAGAGATTTTTTTTTTAAGATTTTATTTATATATATGAGAGATAGAGAGCGAGATTGAGACCAAGCATATGCAGAGGGAAAGGGAGAAGCGGGTTCCCTGATGATCAACATGGGGCTGGATCCCAGGACCCCAGGATCATGACCTGAGCATAAGGCAGACACTTAACTGACTGAGCCACCCAGGAGCCCCAAATTCTGGGAGATTTAAATGTAAATGTAATTTTTTTTTCAAAAGTGTTTTGTTTTGGGGTTTTGTGTTTTTGTTTTTGTTTTTTTCCCTAGCCTCTACTTATTTCGTCCTTAAGATTCCACTTGCTGTTTTCTCGTATTGTGTGTCCTCAGGAGATGTTTTGGTCACCTTGATTATAAGTGCTCCTATGAAGATCCACTCTGGGGATTTACAGATGTCAATAAGAGTATTTGTGGACAGGACTCTCCCAGATGCACAGAACTCCAAACCTAGAAGGATCTTACAAGATCCATCCTACTCCCACCATTTATTTGTATGAACACTGACCCAGTGAGGTTGTGGCTCACCCAGATTCAGTGTGTTCTTTCAGGATAGGGAACCTATTCTCCTAGTCCAGGACACTTACTATTGCATTTCTTAAAGGCAGTTAAAAATTCTATGACTTTAATGAATTTATCAGTATTATAAGTTTAATTTAACTTTGTATGCGGCAACAAACTCTATACTTTTTAGAGCTTTGTCTACTATCATTATAAACCTTTACTTTGAAAAACAATCTTAAAATCTTACTTACTCATGGATTTTTCACTAACTGTGGTATTTGTCTTTCATTTAAGTGCCTTTATCATATATTGCTTAATTTAATAACCAATTTTATCCTAATTGTGGTTTAAGACTGCATTGCCATTGACTCTTGACCATTTGGACTTCCTGGAATGTAATCATTATAGACTCAGTTTCCAGGATAACAATAATTTTCCAGGTAAAGAGTAGTAATAATAATAATAGTTGTGGTGATTAGCAATCTGATTAAAGCTGCATGCCTTTAAAAAAAAAAATGAGAATCCAGCAAAGGAAATAGAAGATTGAATTTCATTAGAGAGTTGAAACTGCCCTGGTGTGAAAATATGTGAAGCATAGCTTGAGGCAGTAGTAACATTTCTTGACTTACCTATGTGACATTAACTTCATTTTAGGGTAAGCAGTGAAATGAGAAACAGTTGTAATATTTGCTAGAGAAAGGTACAAAATTACTTGCTATTCAGGATAAGCATAAGGGGTTTTGACTTCCTTTAGAGATCTTATATCTAAGACACTCAGATCCAATTTCATGTTGTCCTTGGGAACTCTTTTATGTCTCTCTCAGATTAAACTTTTTAAAACTTTTTATTTATAGGGACTGAATTCATGGCCAGGTTACATGAACATCTGAAGTATTTTGTAAATATGAAAATTTCTACAGATAAGTCGTGGCAAGGAGTTACCATCTACTTCTCAGGCCATGAGGTTATTATCTTTTTTTATTTAAAGAGATTTTTAAAAATGTAATGTTCTAAAGCATAGCATTATTACCACATTTTTTTTAAACGTATATTTAGACTCCCGGAGAAGGAGAGCATAAAATCATGGAATTTATCAGATCCGAGAAAGCAAAGCCAGATCATGATCCAAACACCAGACATTGTCTTTATGGTTTAGATGCTGACTTGGTAGGTATAATGTTTATTATTATTATAACCTTATGCCATTGTAGTTAAATATCTAAGAGACTTACATAAGGAGCTTTCTGGCTGTGGAGATAAATATTGGAGACATAATAAAGATTGCTACTTCTGTTATTAGCAGGGTTCTAAAACAGTTGGAAAATGAACTCTTGCCATAGTTTATGATCAGTGGATCTCTATAGTCTTCACACTTGACTGATCCTAGGGCTTTGAATATTCTGCCAAGATCAGGGTAGAGGGTACTTTTACCTTCATGCTTGATATATAACTTAATAATGCTTGATTTGCTAATTCCATGACCCAAATAACTTTACTATGCTTTTTTTAACTTTTTACTATGGAAATTTTCAAGCATAAAGTAGAGAAGATAATATAATGAGTCTTCCTCTTCCTATGTCCTTTATCCAATTTAAATAATTTTTTACTTTAATCCACCTTAATTAATTTTCATTTTCTTATTCCTAACCATCTGTCGTCTCCTTTCTCCTATTCCCCTTGACTCTTGAAGTATATCCCATTGTATTGTTTAATCTGTAAGTATTTCATAATGTTTCTCTAAAAGAGAAAGGTTGTTTAAAAAAAAAGAAACATAATGCCATTATCCTACATAAAACAAAAATTAACAATCACTGTTTAATATACAAATAACCATTTAGTATTTTCATTTCCCTAATTTGTTTCATAAGTGTTTCATCTTATTTTATTTGAATCAAGATTGAAATAAAATAAACAATATATTTTGCAACTGGTTGATATGTCTTACCAGACTATTTTACTTACTTCGGGCGTTAAAATACTATATGAGAAAATTAAATGAAAATGCCCTTTTCCAGTTTTTTTTTTTTTTTTTTTTTTAATTTTCACATACTAGAGGTATTCTAGCCCCCAAAAGAGTCCTACATTCCTTTATCATGGAAAAGCTACAGTCCTTAATTTCTTACCTACTCCCTCCTGGCAAGTGGAAAAGTGTGAAAACCAAGAGGGAGACTTAGGAGAGGGGATGGTGGTGTGGGGAGAGTAGCAGTTATTAGACTCATGTGACTCTAAGGTAAACATTTTTTCTTAGAAAAGTGCACTTACGTTACCCCATTCATAACCTATAAGGGGATCACATTTTGATATTTGTATGTTTAATGTGCTATTAAATTGTTTTTATTAAATAAGCATGTGTTTTTCTTATATAGACATTTTTTATTTTGTTGCTTTTATGAACCTCATACTATAAAAAATTAGAGAATAGAAACATTTTTTAATCATTTTCAACAGATTATGCTTGGATTGACAAGTCACGAGACACATTTCTCTCTTTTAAGAGAAGAGGTTCGGTTTGGTGGCAAAAAAACACAAAGGTAAATCATACTGCAAATATATATTAGAAGAAAGAACAGCAATTAAATTAAGAATAGTAATCACTTAACAGAAAAAATGATCTTAGTTCTTTGCTCCATGATGCTAATTATAGTATATAGTATAAAGTAAGGGCCAACTTCATTCTTTACATGTGGATATCCAGTTTTCCCAAAACCACTTGTTGAAAAGAATAGCTCTTCCTCATTGAATGGTCTTGGCACCTTGGTTGAAAATTGCTTGACATATATGCAAGGGTTTATTTCTGGGCTCTGTATTCTGTTTGACTGATCTTTATGTTGTTTTTATGTCAGTACCACAGTATTTTGACTACTGAAGCTTTATAGTAAGCTTTGAAATAAAAAGGAGTGAGACCTCCATCTCTGTTCTCCTTTTTCAGGATTATTTTGGCTATTCGCAGTCTCATGAAATTAATAATTTTTAGGATGGATTTTTTGTTTTTGTAGAAAATATTACTGGAATTTTGATAGGGATGGCACTGAATCTGTAGATTCTATTGGGTACTATTTACAGATTGATAATAAGTCTCCCAATTCATTAATATACGATATTTTCCATTTATTATGTCTATTTTAATTTTTTTCAGCAGCATTTTATAGTTTTAGTGTATATATCTTTTGCCAGCTTTTTTTTTCTTGTTTTCCCTTTTATTTAAAAAAAAATTTTTTTTTAAAGAGTTTATTTATTTATTCATGAAAGACACACGGAGAGAGAGGCAGAGACATAGGCAGAGGGAGAAGCAGGCTCCTTGTAAGGAGCCCGATGTGGAACTTGATCCTGGATCCTGGGATCATGCTCTGAGCCAAAGGCAGACGCTCAACCACTGAGCCACTCAGGCGCCCCTAAAAAATTTTTTTTAATGTAGTCACCATGCTGTACCTTAATTATATCTCCAGGACTTACTTATCTTATAATGGAAAGTTTGCACCTTTTGGCCACCTTCACCCATTTTGCCCAAACCGTCACTCCCCGACCTTTGGGAACGATCTGTCTGTTCTCTGCATCTAGAAGTTTCTTTTTTTGCCTCTTTGGTTTTTCGCCTCTTGTTTTTTTTTTCTTTTGCCTCCTTGGTCAAGTTTATTCCTGTGTTTTACTCTTTTGGATGGTATTCTGAATGGGATAATTTCTTTTTTGGATTATTTGTTGGTGGTATATAGAAACACAGCTGATTTTTGTGTGTTGATCTTGCATCCTGCAGTTATACTGAATTCAGTTTTTGGCTCTAGTAGCTTTTTGTGGATTCTATGGGACTTTCTGTATATGGAATCATGGCATCTGTAAATAGAGATAGTTTGGGGTTTTTGTTTTTGTTTTTTGTTTTGTTTTTTTCAATTTGTATGCCTCTTATTTCTTTGCTTGCCTAATTACCCTGGCTAGGACTTCAAGTACAATATTGAATAGCTATAGTAAAAATGGGCATCCTTGTCTTTATTCCTGACCTTAGGAGGAAAGCCATCAGCCTTCCACCATCAATATATTAGATGTGGGTTTTTCATAAATTCCCTTTTTCATATTAAGGCAACTCCCTCCTATCCCTACTTGGCTGAGTACTTTTATCATGGAAGGGTATTGAATTTGACAAATATTTTCTTTGCTAGTTGATTATACGGTGTTTTTCCTTTGTTTATTAATGTGATCTATTACATTGATTTATTTTCTTATGTTGAGCCATCCTTGTATTCCTGGGCTAAATCCACTTGCTCATGGTATATAATTCCTTTAAAATGCTGCTGTCAATTTATATTCTTACTTCTGGTTAAACTTGGAGTATTGGCTAATAGCTAGGAATATAGACCCCTAAACCATGCCAGGGAAAGATAAGAGGAAAGAAGTGATGGTGCCTCACCATTGAATCCTGAGACTGTACTGCAGTAGGTGGAAAAGTATATATACTCACTTATCTATGAGTATGCTTTCTGCTGGCAGCCAACCTTAAATGGGCCAGATCCCACTTGTTTCTTATATCTGTTATATTTTATTTAGGCTTTCCTAATTCTGAGAATTTTTCCACAGAAAGCATAATGCAGACCAATTATTTTGAACTTTATGTTACATCTATTATAATTATACTTTTGTCTTTACACTACCCTGCAGCTTTCATATAAATTACATGCCTGGATTATCAGAATTAATTATCTGCTAATGATAAGTTTTATTTTAATTTTTGCTGCATTTTTAAGCTTGAACCTTAAAAATGTAATTAACTCTGTGTTGATAATCTGACTGATTACAGGGTATGCGCACCAGAAGAAACCACATTTCACCTCCTACACTTGTCTTTAATGAGAGAGTATATTGACTATGAGTTTTCAGAATTGAAAGTAAGTATTAATATAGCTGTGGACCAAAGATGTGTTAGCAGGAAGTTCCATATGATTTGATTTTTTTTCTCCGTTTTGCTGTAGGCCAAGATCACTTTTAAATATGATATTGAAAGGATAATAGATGATTGGATTTTGATGGGATTTCTTGTTGGCAATGATTTTATCCCTCATCTACCTCATTTACATATTAATCATGATGCACTGCCTCTTCTTTATGGAACATATATTACCATCCTGCCAGAACTTGGTGGTAAGAAAAGTTTAATATTCATTGGATGCTACTTTAATTTAGCACTCTGTTAACCCTAAAAATTTCACTCCATTTATTAGATTATTGCATGCACAACTACAGTAGGAAAAGAATTGGAGATTTCTTTTGGTCAAAGGCACCAAGCTCGAGGGTTGTAATTTTCAGTGGTTTGCAAGCAAAGAAAATGACAAGAGTTAAGCAGCTTCGTTTATTGGTATCTAACTAATCTCTGCCTTTTATTGTTTAAGAAAGCCAGCAGAAGTTGTTGGTTTCCCTTAGCTCCTTTCATTTTAAAACATAGAAGTTCATTTTTCTGAATGGATCGGTATCAGAATATTTAATATAAGGGAAAGATTTTTCAATTAAAGTGAGAAATTGATAAATGGTAGTGAATACTGAACAAAACAAACAGCAGAATAGCAGTGCATTAGTTCACCTAAAAGTTAATATATCAAATGAATAATCTGGATAGATTGTAGAACATATTTAATTAATTGTTATCACATGTTAGAAATGTGAGAGGAAAAAAAAAAAGAAATGTGAGAGGATTGTTATATGAACCTGGAATTTTTATTTTGCTTTAATTCTTACATTTTTATATTATAGTGACATCATGTTCATAGAAACTAGAGCCAATTATAAAGCCCAACACTGATTGTTTTTTCTTGATTATTAGAGTACCAACATTCAATATTTTGTAAAAAAGAATTTTGTAGAACTGTTTAGAAAAAATAGTGTCAGCTTTTAGTACAAATTTAGATTTTGTTCCTTTTAGGTTATATTAATGAAAGTGGGCATCTCAACTTACCTCGATTTGAGAAATACCTTGTGAAACTATCAGACGTAAGTAACTAGATATTTTTATTTTCTTGTCCCAGGGTAGCTATAAATGGGCAGAAACCAATTATATCAGAAGAAAAAGTTTTGGTACTTTTACATCAACTGATCCTTCTGTATAATTTCACCTAAATTACTTTTATTTTTATTTGCTTTTTATTTTTGATTTTCAGCCCATAAGAGAGTAACATTCTTTGATTTCTTATGCCCTAGAAGTAGCAACTGTTAAAAGTTTGGTTTCTATTCTTCCAGACATACTTAAATTATTTTTAATGAATTTAAATATTTTTGTACAGTTTGATCGGGAACACTTCAGTGAAGTTTTTGTGGACCTAAAGTGGTTTGAAAGCAAAGTTGGTAACAAGTACCTCAATGAAGCAGCAGGTGTAGCAGCAGAAGAAGCCAGGAACTACAAGGAAAAGAAGAAGTCAAAGGTGTCCATTTTTTTAGGTGTTCTTTCATTTTTCTAGCTGTAAAGTGAAACTGATATTCCTTGTTCCTCATTTCCCTCTTGTGATTTTTGGAGTTGCCTCATTTCATTTTCATTTCTTATTTTCTTCTATTGAACATTTGAAAAAAATTTTTTTTGTTTCTTCTCTGTTAGATCCTGTTACTTAAAGCTGATTTTTAAAAATCAGCTTCTTATTTTTATCCTAGAAGAAAAGCATTGTGTTTTCATCCTATTAATAAGTGTAGAAAATCTTCTAAATATAAGAACCTAGAAAATTAATTATCTTTTGTAAAATATGTCTACTTCTAACATTTAATATTGAGATAGCAATTAGACCTGTGGTTTTTCTTCAGAAATAATTTATATAAGGCACCCCGGGTGGCTCAGTGGTTTAGTGCTGCCTTCAGCCCAGGGCATGATCCTGGAGTCCGGGATCGACTTACACGTCGGGCTCCCTGCATGGAGCCTGTTTTTCCCTCTGCCTGTGTCTCTGCTTCTCTCTCTCTCTCTCTCTCTCTCTTTCTCTGTCTCCCATAAATAAATAAAATCTTTAAAAAATAATAATTTATATATAAAGTCATTTATGAAATACAGCTATAGGCTAGTTTAAGAGTAAGTAATAGCACAATAGCTAATAAATGCTAGGTGCTCAATAAATAAATAGTAGAATCAGAATATGCTAGTACCCTACGAAATATCACTAATGAGCTCTAAAGAATGTCTTGTATGTGTTAACTTGGGAAATAGACCTTTTCTGAAATTTTCCTCAGCTTATTTGTAATTATTGGGTTCAGATAAAATTGAGGAATTTTCTATACTCTCCTTGCTATATTGGTTCTTTTTAGGTTCAAAGCTAGTAACTCTTGCTCCATGAAGGGCATTTATGCTGATTTTCATTAGAGTAGTCCTTCTAATTGATTAGTTTTTCTCAGTGAAACTAAGGAGCAGTCCGTCTACATTCTTCTTTGTTTTTTCTCTTATAGAAACAGGCTCAGCAACTTTTTAGGAATCTATACTTTACTCACAAAACTTACACATCAGTAATCCCTGGCTCCACCCGTCTTAGCCCAGTCCTTAAGCTTCACAAGTCTTCAGGCATATGTAGTTACTGTTAGAGATACTGGCAAAATGAGGGAAACTAGAGGAAGAGCCGAAGCACAGGAAGTTAGCAAAGACCCTAGTTTGGATGAACAAAGGGAAATGGGGATAAGGGAGTAGGAAGAACTAAGTCACTGTCGATAGATAGGCAATCAGAAAATAGAGGAAAGAAAAGTTGAGATCACAAGGGAGGAAAAGCAGATGGGCAGGATATAAAGAATGTGATGAGATGGGATAAATATAGAAAAGCAAATGCATTGCATGAGAGAAAAAATTTAGAAGTAGAGAATAGAAAACATGTAATGTTTGTAACCTTTGGATTCAATCATGAACAAATAGATTATATTAACACAATAGATGAGAAATACCTATTACATATTTTAGAGCAGCCTAAATGTTAAGTTCTGCATAATAAAGATTTAGAAAAGAAGTGCTACAAAACCGAAAACATTTATACAGTACTTGAGGATTATTTTTTGAATGAACTTTTACAGTGTTGTCACTTAAGGATCATTCAGTCCTTTGTAGTATTTTTTAAATATCCCAGTTCAATGTCTTACTTTGAAATGTATCTTTGCATTAATTTTATATTGATTTATAATTTTTGTAGGGCCAGGAAAATGCCATATGTTGGGCTGCTTTAGACAAAAATGGAGAAGAAGTGGTAACTTCTAAGGGTGAGTACAAACTCTATTCGTTGTGTTATTTTTTTGACAGAATAGTCATTGTATCTTTCCTTAGTAAGCACTGATTTAATAATATTAGATGGAACAGATTTCTGTGTTAGTTTATAAGCATCTGCTTTGATATGTATTTATCAAAGAGATAGGTGGAAAAACAAAATATTTGTAATTGTCAGCCACTTTCTGACCTTTTTTCCAGATAATTTAGAAGATGAGACTGAAGATGATGACCTGTTTGAAACTGAGTTTAGACAATATAAAAGAACATACTACATGACGAAGATGGGAGTTGATGTAGTATCTGAGTACGTTTTTAACCAATGCTTTAACTTTTTTATTTTTAAAGATTTTGTTTATTTATTCATGAGAGACAGAGAGAGGCAGAGACATAGGCAGAGAGAGAAGCAGGCTCCATGAAGGGAGCCTGATGTGGGACTCAATTCTGGGACTCCAGGATCATGCCCTGAGCCGAAGACAGACGCTTAACTGCTGAGCTACCCAGGCATTCTGCTTTTACTTTAAAATAGAAAAAAATAGATTTTTTAGATTTAAATCTAAAATTAGATTTTTTTTTTAAGATTTTATTTATTTATTCATGAGAGACAGAGACAGAGAGAGAAGCAGAGACACAGGCAGAGGGAGAAGCAGACTCCATCCAGGGAGCCCGATGTGGGACTCGATCCTGGGACTCCAGGACCACACCCTGGGCCGAAGGCAGGCACTAAACTGCTGAGCCACCCAGGGATCCCCTAAAATTAGATTTAAATCTAATTTTAAAATCTAAAAAGTTAGATTTTTTTTTAAGATTTTATTTTTTTATTCATGAGAGACACACAGAGAGAGAGAGAGCAGAGACACAGGCCGAGGGAGAAGAAAGCTCCATGCAGATAGCCCAATGCAGGACTCCATCTGGGGACTCCAGGACCACGCCCTGGGCCAAAGGCAGGCGCTAAATCACTGAGCGACCCAGGGATTCCCCTAAAAAATTAGATTTTATTTATCATAATGTCAGCCTTTCAACTGCTATGGTTTTGAAGAAGGTAATGTTAACAGACGTGTTAGATTCCTGTGATAAAAAGTTGGCAAGTAGAAAATGGTTATTTTTGTTTGTTTGTTTTCCATTTTCTGGACTCACATCAAACTTATCCTAAAGGCTACCTGGCTAAGCCTCAGGTTCATATCTAGTCCAAAAGTTCCTTAAGAACTTGACCTCTAGGGATCCCTGGGTGGCGCAGCGGTTTGGCGCCTGCCTTTGGCCCAGGGCGCGATCCTGGAGACCCGGGATCGAATCCCACATCAGGCTCCCAGTGCGTGGAGCCTGCTTCTCCCTCTGCCTATGTCTCTGCCTCTCTCTCTTTCTCTCTCTGTAACTATCATAAATAAATAAAAATTAAAAAAAAAAAAAAAAAGAACTTGACCTCTAGAATGGTAGCTCTCATACTTTTAAACTGCAGCCCACAGTATGAACTACATAAGTTTGTATTTTACTTAATTAACAAAATCTTATAAAATGTTTATCAAGGGCTAAGTGCTATTCTAAGCATTTTAAAAATATTGACTAATTTAATTCTCACAATTCTTTAAGATAAGTAAATTATTATTTTATAATAGAAGGAATTAAGGAATCGAGAGGCTTTTTTTTTTAAGATGTTATTTTTAAGTAATCTCTACACACAACCTAGGGCCTGAACTTACAACCCCGAGATTAAGAGCCATGTGCTTTACCAACTGAGCCAGCCAGGTGCCCCAAGGATTCAAGTGACTTGCCCAAGGTGACATAGTCAATGAGTGGCAGAACCAGAATTGAACATAGGCAGTCTGACTTCAGAGTTAATACTTTCTCTTTTTTTTTTTTTTCAGTTTATATATTTTTTTAAGTAATCTCTACACCTAACATGGGGCTCACACTCATGACCTTAAGATCAAGAGTGACATGCTCTACTGCCTGAGCCAACTAGACACCCCCAGTTAATATTCTTAACCACTAGATGAGGCTGCTTCTCTATAAGTGAGATAAGAATTTCATGGAATGCTATGTACCCTTTCACATGCTTAAATATTATACTTAGATATTTTCTATACTATAATTTTTACCTTTTTTTGATATAATAAAGCACTAAATATTAGATCTTTTCTAGAGTCTGCCCAGAGATAGACCAAAGCCTTCAGATATTGCTTATGTACTCTCAGACTGCCTTCTAGTCTAGTCTAAACATAGTATTCCCGGTCTGTATTCATACTGACTGACTTCCAGGAACTAGAGGTGTAGGAATTCTAGTACAATTCACCAGCTCATTTGAAGCTTTGTCACGTATCATTAGCATGTAAGACTTTTGAGACTTGAGAAACAAAATATTTGAAATAGTTATGCTTTTGATCCTTTATTCCCTAGACTTTTTATTTCCTTGATTACAGTTATATAGAGCTGTAATATCTGTTATTGGCACTAAATGCTTAATTTGATAGCTAATAAATCTGTTTCCCTTCCCTTTTATATATTAAAATATGTGGATTTATGAAAACGTGATACCATTTGCTTGCCTGGCAAATAAGTAAATCTCTTAAAATTGTTATATTCAGTATTGGCCTAAAAGGAATGGTAATATTCTTCCCAAATTATTGGTGAAAATATAAATTGGTAACATTATTTTGGAAAGTACGTATCCAAAAGTCTTTAAAATATTTATCCCTTTGACTCAGTAATTCTAATCATTAATCTATCTTAAAAATATAAACTTAAACACAGAAGATCCTTATACACAAATATGTTTATTAAAAAGTTTTTTATAACAGTACAAAATTAGAAATGATCTACATGTCCTTACAATCATGTCCACTTCTTTTTCATAGTAACCATCTTACCATAACACTGTCTTCAGAATCCATAGAACTACTAAACTGGTACTTATAAAAAGTTCATAACAATATGGAAAGATACTTACAGTATATTATTAAGAACAAATTTCAAAAGCAGGACACAAAATCATGTATACTGTATACTCTCATTAATATTAAACATAAAAAAACAACTTGGGCATGAAAACAGTCTGAAAAGAAACCTATCAAAATGTAATAGTGATTGCTGTAAGGTGATAAAAATGCTTTTCCTCATTTTCTAGATTTTTCAATAATGAGAAAAAAATTAATGAAAAATTAATGTTTCATTTTCAAAAGTATACCTCCCAGAAATATTGAGATATGAAATTTCTAAATGCCATCTCTACCTGAATTTTAGTAACAGATACTAACAGGTTTATGACTACTTTTTGGCTTTAGCCCAAGTCTCGTGTGTGTGTGTGTGTGTGTGTGTGTGTGTGTGTTATAGATGTATTTTACCTTAAATAGTGATCTTTGACAAAGAAAGGATTAGAAGGAATATTGTCCTTCTAATCTTTCAAAGCATGTTCTAGCTGCAATAACCAGATTCTTAAAACAAACAACCAGATTCTATGATCTTCCTGATTTCTCCTGTGATTCTCTCAGGCATCCTTCCAGATAAAGTTTCCCATTCCTGTCTTCCATTACACTCTGACTACTTAGGAAAGTGGTAGTACCACTCTACTACTCTACATTGGCCAAATCCTCAAACTTTAAATCACAGGCATAGTATATTGACTGAATAAATACGCACGGTAGATTTAAGTATTCTGATAGTTGATGTAATAAAACTATAAGACAAACCTTTAATCTGACAGGATGGAATTTTGTTTTAAATAATATTTTGGAATTTTTATGATTATAAATTTTAGCTTATTCATTGATTATATAAAACATAAGATGCAGAGTGTGTAAATATCATGCTCTAAAGACAACTTGGCCTGTCTTCAAAAATTAACATTATAATAAAAATATTCTATTTCCAGCGACTTTCTGGCTGATCAAGCTGCATGTTATGTTCAGGCAATACAGTGGATTTTGCACTATTACTATCATGGAGTTCAGTCCTGGAGCTGGTGAGGAATACAAACAAAATTAAAGTTTTGATTTTTTTTTTTTTTAAATGATGGTTCGTTCTATAATCTCTTGGGATTCTCTTTTCTCTTTATTTCTATTTATGGTGGCATTTTTAAAAAGATATATACAGCCAAATGTAAATGAAATATAGGTAATCTTTTCTTATATGAAAATATTTTTTAAAGACCTTTGTGTAACAAAGACTCTTCCAACCCTAGCAGATGGTCAATAGTGAAAGTTAAGGATTTAAAATTCTTTATCATGATGAATGACTGTGACAAAGTCTCAATAATAATTGGGGCTGAGTGATGGTTACATAAGGTTGTTCATTATATTCTTTGCTACATTATTGTGTGTTTGAAAAAATTTTTCTATTAAGAGTAATTAAAGAAGGAGTAATTGAATGTTAGACTGGGAGGGGTGAAAAAAAAGAAGAAAGGAATTATTTGCTTTTCCTAGAAATAGTAATAATTTTCCATTTCTCTCATTTTTCCTATTCCAGCAAGTTCCATCTGTATTTCCAAACCACCCACCAAAATAGAAAAACAAGAAACCAAAAAATGATGCAGGGAAAAATAGAGACTTTTTAAGTAATGAGATCATTTTGTTTTGTTTTGTTTTGTTTTGTTTTGATAGCACCTTTGCTTAGACTTTCTTTTAAAGCACCATACAATAAAACAAATCAGTGCAAATTATATCATTTGATTTCACTTAATAATAATCTTTTTAAAAATCTCTGTAATAACTAACCTAATTCTCAGGGCATCTCTGAAGAGCATTCTAATAACAAAAATCCTTGATTTGCCATTTCTTAATAGGGTGAGTGTAAACTATTCTTATTATGTATCATGCATTAAGGCCAGGCACTTGAAAAGCATGTTCTCATATAATCCTCACCACTATAAAGTAAGTATTGTCTGACTTTTATAGATAAGGCTCAGTTATCTTTATTACTTTAGAAAGTAATATTTCTTTCTTTCTTTCCTTCTTTGTTTTTGTTATTGTTTTGAGAGAGAGAATGGGATGGAGGGGGAGAGGAAGAGGGAGAGAGAAAATCTTAAGTATACTCCATGCCCAGAATGGAGCCCAACACAGGGCTCGATCTTCCAACCCTGAGATCATAACCTGAGCCAAAATCAAGAGTCAGACACATAACCAGCTGAACCACCCAGGCACCCTAGAAAGTAATCTTTCTAAAGTTATACACTCAAGAATAAATCTAAGACTGATTTCAAAGCCTATATACATTTTCCATTCTAAATGCCATCCTACCTCCTAAACTTTCTCATTCTTTTGAAGTATGTCATAATTGTGGGGAAAAATTATTTTTTAGCATCTTTAGTCAAACAGTAAAAACACTGAAAAATTTTAAAAATTGTATGTTTAAAGCTTTGTAAAAAATAAGTATACCTATAGTTAAAGATGGAGCATTAAAAACAAACATAATGTATATCATTGATAAATGGTTTAATCTTCTCACAAATACAGTAATATATATACCAAATCAGAGATATAAAATTTCTTAGAGCTGACTAGTAACAGCCACATGAACTCGAACTCACTCTTCTCTCTGTCCTCTTGAGAGAGGCTCCAGCTCATGTGTGCTAACTGAAGGTCTTCTGACCACCTCATTACTTCATTCTAAGAAGCTATTGATTGGAAGATTTACTCTCGGTATCTTGGAAGTTAAAAGAACCATTGTATTTTATATATATATATATATATATATATATATATATATATATATATGTTTATTTATGTTATTATATGTATATATATGTTTATTCATATTTATAATATGTATATATATAAACATATTTTATATAAAATACATACATATATATACACATACATTTTATATATATACAGCTATGTGTGTGTGTATATTCTTCAATTACATATACATCCCAGTTTTGGAAATGTGAACTTATACTTTAAAAGTTAAGGAAATACAACAGTTACTATCATATTATCTAAATATGCTAGCACTGCTGATCTCTTAAATTAAGTGGTAGAATTATGAGTGATTGTTTTCTTTAGAGTTATTGCTGTGTTGTTAAATAAGGAAAAGTGTATATTTAATACTGACCTGTTTCATAAAGTTGCCAACTGTTTAAAACTCAGTTTTGTTTTATAGGTATTATCCCTACCATTATGCACCTTTCCTATCTGATATCCGCAACATCAGTACACTCAAAATCCATTTTGAGCTAGGAAAACCTTTTAAGCCATTTGAACAGCTTCTTGCTGTACTTCCAGCAGCTAGCAAAAATTTACTTCCTACATGCTACCAGGTAGGTTTTAAAATTAAATGTTTTTATGTCCTTTTTGATACTTAGGAGCTCCTCATTTAAGCCTAGAAATGTAATACCCAAATTACTTTAATGGCTAAATAATATTTATTTTCAGTGTCAAATTTAGTATTTCTCACAGAAGTTACTCGAGAAGTAACCCTGTGATTTAAAAGTGATTTAAAATGAAGTTAGCTTTGTTTTAAAAATGCAAAAACAAACTCCAAAAGTCATTCAGAGCATAGCTTCTTTCTTTTCAGCACCTTTAAGCACATTTTTAAGTGTCTCTACAGTGATGAAAGTGAACTATGACAGGTAAAATCTGAAGCCATTTACTTTGTTCAAACAATTTTGGATTCATTCTGTTCTTTTACCTTCTCCCTGTTAGAATAGGGATGTCCTTCTGAGTCATTCATCTCAACAAAAGTATTATTTCAATTAATATTTAGGTTTTAAGCATTTCTTTTATCAAACTGTAGAATGAAAAGCTTGTCTCTGGTTAAGATATTTTGTATAACAGGAGGAAGATATTTCAGGGATGATTGTGTCACCAAAGTTAATCTAGGCCTACTAAGCTGATTCTGAAGGCAAATTTCATTTATTTCTTCTAATACTGTGGTCTTGTCCCAAGAATTAGAGTATACGCACACATACCTTTGCTGTTTGAACAGTATCAGGCTCCTTTTTTTTTTAAGATTTTATTTATTTATTCATAAGAGACACAGAGAGAGAGAGGCAGAGATACAGACAGAGGGAGAAGCAGGATCCCCACAAGGAGCCTGATGTGGGACTTGATCCCGGTCCCCAGGATCACACCCTTAGCCAAAGGCAGACGCCTAACCCCTGAGCCACCCAAGCGTGTCCCCATTCTTCTTTCTTCTAAAACTTAATCTATTTAATCTTGGCCCTCTGGCCTCCGTTTCCTCTTGAGTTTCTTTGATGCTTTTTCCTCCATCTTTCAGATATAGTAAGGATTGATAACAACTCCTGACCAGTTTAATCATGCAAGTGACAGCAACATCCGTTTAATTATTCTGTGCCCATGCGATACTGGGTATTAAATATTTTTAGTATTACCCTGAGAAATACACTGTTTTATTTCTTTAAAAAAATGTTATACCATAATCTTTTCATATTATTTCCTAGAAATCCTTATGTTTTCTTCATCTATCTCTGTTATAAAATCTCTAATAAAAAACATATCTTATTGGACCCTTCATCTTTGCTATTAGTGGTGAAGAGATTCTTGATTCTAGGATTTTTTTCTTTTTAACTTATCTTAGATACAGTTCTTATATTACTTAACAAAATCAATTGATTAGGACACAAAAGTACTGCCTTTTAAGGTTAAAAATGGAGGACTCTTGGAGGCCTGTGAACAGAATATAAGTGGACTTTATAGAGTGATAAGACGATAAAAGAAATGGCAAAGTTGAAATTCAGAGGTGAAATTCAGATGGTTTTGCTACATAATTTGATCACTGCAATGGGAAAGTGATGAGTAGCAGTGAAATTAGAAGTCTCATAGTTGAAAATCAAAATATAGCCAGGATATTGCAACATTTCTAAGTTGTAAAAATTTAATTTTACTTAGGAATTTTAAACTGTAACAAAAGTAAATATTGTAAATATATTAACAGAAAGTTATATTGATGTTAGTTCTTATATTTCTATTACTCTTTTATCTTTCCATAGCACTTGATGACCAGTGAAGACTCACCAATTATAGAATATTATCCACCTGATTTTAAAACTGACCTAAATGGGAAACAACAGGAATGGGAAGCTGTGGTACTAATACCTTTTATTGATGAGGTCAGTACATGAAATAGTCATATACACACATATATTCTTTTTTTCTTCCAAGTTTTTATTTATATTCCAGTTAGTTAACATTTAGTGTGATATTAGTTAACAGGTGTAGAATTTAGTGATTCATTACTTATGATACCCAATGCTCATCACAACACTTGTCCTCCTTAATCCTCATCACCTGTTTAATCTGACACCCTGCCCACCTTCTTCCCAGTAACCATCAGTTTGTTCTCTATAGTTAAGAATCTTTTTCTTGGTTTGCCTCTTTTTTTTCCCCTATGTTCACTTGTTTCTTAAAGTCCATATATGAGTGAAACCATATGGTATTTTTCTTTCTCTCACTTACTTATTCAGTATAATACTCTACCTCCATCCACATCATTGCAATGGCAAGATTTCATTGTTTTTTTTATTGCCTGAGCACAAACCATATATACACACATATGTGCATATATTGTATATCACATATATATACCATATATATATACACACACACCCATATATATAAATATATACATACACACCCATATATATACCATATATATACACCCATATATATATACACACACACACACACCCATATATATATTTATATATATACACCACATATTCTTTATCCATTCATCAGCTGATGAACATTTGGGCTCTTAGTTTGGCTAGTGTTGATAATGCTGCTATAAACATTGGAGTGCATTTATCCCTCTGAATTAATATTATTATATCCTTTAGGTAAATACCTAAATGTATTTACTACTAGGTCATAGGGTAGTTCTATTTTTAACTTCATACTTTTATCCAGAATGGCTGCATCAATTTGCATTCTCACCAACAGTGTCCAAGAGTATTCCCCTGTCTCCACATCCTTGCCAGCAATTTTAGCCATTGTAGTTGTAGCCATTTTGTAGCCAATTTGTAGCCATTGTAGAGCCACCCAGGCACCTTTCATTGTAATTTGATTTGTATTTCTCTGATGATGAGTGATGTTGAATGTCTTTTTATTTGTACACATGTATTCTCTCTCTTTTTTTTTTTTAAAGATTTTATTTATTCATGAGAGACAAAAGAGAGAAGCAGAGAAATACGCAGAGGGAGAAGCAGGCTCCTGCAGGGAGCCTAATGCAGGACTCGATCCCAGGACCCTGGGATCATGACCTGAGCCACAGGCAGATGCTCAACCACTGAGCCACCCAGGCACCCCTATACACATATATTCTTAATCAGAGGTTTCACATAAGTTAATGAATGAGCAATGGGTTTTAATCACCACTAATCTTTTATTAATGAGGTTTAACTATTCTCTTCATTTTGTGCATCAAAACTTATAGATATGCTAATTATAAGAAAGCTAGAGTGGTTTTACTAATATTAGACAAAATAGACTTCAAGACAAGGAGTATTACCAGTGATCAAGTGGAATATTTCATATTGATTAAAAACTCGAGTCAGTTTGGGACACCTGGCTGACTCAGTCCGTAGAGCTTGTAACTCTTGATCTTTGGGTTGTGATTTCGAGCCCCATATTGAAAACAGATTACTTAAAAAAAAAAAAAGTCAAGTCATTTCATCAAGATACAAAAAGCAAAAGCTGTCAGAATTGAAAGGAGAAAAAAACTTAAAAGGGAAATTCAAAAATATCTAAATAATAATAAAAATACAACATAATCTGTGTGATAATGCTAAAGCAGTGCTTCAAGGGATGCTTAAGTTTCTACTTGTTTATACTGAACAAGAAAAAGGTTTACAATAAATTATCTAAGCTTCCTACAAGAAGCTAAAAAAAAGCAAGAGAAATTAAACCCAAACTAAGCAGAATGAAGGAAATAATGATAGGAACAGAAATCCATAGAAAATGAACAAACAATAGAGAAAAATCAATGGAACCAAAAGCTCTGAATGTAAATTATGCCTCAAAAAAAGTGCCCTCTCAAAAAAAAAAAATCTGACATAATTATGAAGTAGAGGAAACAAATGTTTATTCACCTCTTATTAATTTTTATTTCCATCTCCAAATACAGAACACACTGACCTCTCCCAAAAGTTTCATCTCATTATACATCAGGCTCAAAGTCTAGAATTTTATCTTTAAATTGAGTCTAGATGTGAATTAACCTCCACAAATGCAGCTCCTCAAGGACAGCTCCCCTGACTCAAAGACCTGTGAATTAAAAAAAAAACAAATTATCAACACTCCCAACATTCCCAATTTTATAATGGAGAGACCATGACAGGATAACCTCAATAAGCAGCTCCTATCAAAAAAAAGCAGGAAGCAGATGCACAATCACTGATCCATAACAATTTTGAAATCCCAACCAAGCAGCATATAGCAAGTCCCTAAACTCCAGTGACACAGATTGTTCCTTGGTTAGAGCCTAATTAGAACCTAAATCTGTTCCCTGGGAGTGGCTCTGTGGTCTGTCTTCTCCTAGGCTTTTGGCCCCTGATCTGGTTTCTTTCTTTCTTTTTTTTTTTTTTTTTTTTAAGATTTTATTTATTTATTCACGATAGACACAGAGAGAGAGGCAAAGACACAGGCAGAGGGAGAAGCAGGCTCCATGCCAGGAGCCCGATGTGGGACTCGATCCCGGGACTCCAGGATCGCACCCTGGGCCAAAGGCAGACACCAAACCACTGAGCCACCCAGGGATCCCCGCCGATCTGGTTTCTTGAAGCTACCCTCTAAGATGTTGGGTAGAGGAAAGAAACAGGATTGGTCAGGATAGGCTGGGCTACAGTGCTGTCTCACAAAGGCCTTGGCTGACCCCAGAAGTCACTCTGAAGTGGAATGGCCCATTAGAGTTCCCCTAAGTTGCTGTAAAGGGCCTGAGACTTTGTATCCTTCATCTGTCAGTCTTGGATGCAGACTTCATTTTGGAAGGGTGCATGACCTTGTGTGAGATAACTTTTCACCTAAGGATATTTCGAAGGGATAGCTGACAGCCGAGGGAGGGTTGCAGGCCAGCAGCACTTTCAGCATCTGGGCAAATAAGACCTTCAGTACTAATGGGGGTCACAGCACATCACAACATCCAGTACATTATTCTGCCTTAATGTTACCCTGTCTATCCTAAAGATGCTAACATCTTCAAGATTATAAGATTATGAAGATGCATACATTCACAGGACCAAGTAACAAAAATTTATATGTATATGTATGTGTGTATATATTTGTATATATATGTGTGTCTCTGTGTTTTAAGATTTATTTATTGGGGAAGAAGAGGCATAGAGTGGGAGAGAATCTCAGGCAGGCTCCCCATTGAGTGTGGAGCCTGACATAGCACTAACTCCCACTACTCTGAAATCATGACCTGAGCAAACATCAAGAGTTGGACGCTTAACTGACCGAGCCACCCAGGAGCCCTAATATATATACATATATTTTTAAAACTTTTTGTGTCTTAAAGAAGAATTAGACTCAAACTTTGAATGTGAGATTGGAGAAGAAAATAGGATGTAAGTAAATGCCATTATCAGTAAACAGTAATTATGGAATTTTATTGTACTGACTTATTGAATCAATAGCATCTTAGAATCAAGAAATTATGATATAGTATTATCTGTTTTATTCTATAATCTTTTCCAGATTTTGCTACTTTTTTCCAAATATCTTGAAAAAATGGCATAGATAATTATTGGACTAAAAGTCTAAAAGGCCACTCTGGAAAATAGTTCAGCAGTTTCTTATAAGTTAAATATACATTTACTGTACAACCCAGCAGTCACACTCTTAGATATTTACCCTAGAGAAATAAAAACTATGTCCACACAAAGCACACAAATGTCCAGAGCAATTTATTTGTAATAACCCCAAACTGGAAAAAATTCAAATGCCCTTTAATTGAGTGAATATATAAACAAATTGTAGTATGTCTGTGTAGTAGAATACTACTCAGCAATATAAAGAGCTACGAATATAAACAACTTGAATGAAAACAATTCAATTGAGTGAAAAAAGTCAGTGAGTGAAAAAGTCTCAGAAGGTTATATATTATATTGTTTCATAGATATAATATTCTTGAAATGACAAAATTACTGTGATATAAAACATGGAGTGGTTGCTAGGTGTTAAAGTTGGGGATATGGTATGATTATAAAGGGATAACAAAGGGGGTGAGTGGGTGGCTCAGTCAGGTAAGTGTGTCTGCCTTCAGCTCAGGTCATGATCCTAGGATCCTGGAATCAAACCCCACATCAGGCTCCCTGCTCAGTGTGGAGTCAGCTTCTCCCTCTGCCCCTCCCCCTTGCTCATTATCTCTTTCTCTCTCTCTCTTTCTCTCTCCCCCAGATAAATAAATAAAATCTTAAAAAAAAGGGGGGGGGAGGATAACAAGGAATTTCTTCATGATGATGTAACAGTTCTGTATTCCAGTTTTAGTGGTAGCTATATGAATCTATACATATAAAAATTTCATAGCACTGTACACAAAACATCACATATAAAAATCAGTGAAATCTGAATAAGTCTATAGTTAATAGTGTTGTACTCATGTCAGTTTCCTGGTTTGATAATATACTGATGCTTTGCGTAAGATGTTATCATTGGGGAAAGCTGGGTGAAGGGTACATGAGAACACTGTACATATTTTGCAGCTTCTTGTGAATCTTCGTGTTTTATGCCACTGTACATAATGCTATGATAAACTAGTTGTGTATTCGTGTGTTCTTTTTGTTTGCTTATGGAATCTTAGGTAATAGAAGATTTTGTTTTTTTAAGATAGACTCCTAAAAGCAGGATTGCTTGGTTAATGGGAATATGTATTTTTATGTTTAGTGAATATTCTTTTTCAAAAAGACTAGTCTAGGGGCAGCCTGGGTGGCTCAGTGGTTTAGCGTTGCCTTTTTTTTTTTTTATTCAAATAAGTCTCAATTTTAATAAGATCCTCTACATACACATTTGCTACTAAAAATTGAAATAGCACATCAAACAAATTACAATTTCTGAAAACCAGAAAAATCTACCTTATGCACACCCTCCCCTAATTATACTCTAACCAAACCACCCCAAGTTTTCTGTGTATTCCTTCTGCACAAGTTACTTGGCTTCCGATTTTTTGATGTTAGGTTTTATCTTAATGACTTTAGGCTTCTCAAACACTTAGGCACACTCAACCTAGTAGTGCTTCCTTAGGTCAAATTGAAAAGTGGACATAAACTGACACCATTCAAATGCAAACTACTGATGCTGGAGACCCGGGATCAAGTCCCATATCAGGCTCCCTGCATGGAGCCTGCTCCTCCCTCTGCCTGTGTCTCTGCCTCTCTCTCTCTGTGTCTCTCATGAATAAATAAAATCTTTAAAAATAAATTAATTAATTAAATAAAAAAGAAAAAGACTAGTCTAATTCACTCAGTATTTAGTGCCTACTTCTCTGTATCTCCAGACCTGAATATTATTGCTTCACTTATTTTTGGCCAATCTGATGATGGGTGCCATTTTGTTATTTTTCAAATTTGTATTTCTCTAATCCCTAATTTGAGTATATTTTTATATGTGTGTTTACTCTTTTAAATTACCCTACAGGTAATTTCTGTAAATTACCTGTTTATGTCCTTTCCCCCATTTTCCTTTCTTGATTTTTGTCAGTTCTTTGTATGTTATGAATATTCTTTCCCAGCATGGCATTTGTCTCTTGTTTTGTTGATGAATCTTCTGTCATATACATTTTCTGTTATTTAAAAATGTCTTTTCCCTCAAGACTCTTAGGCTTTTTTCCACTCTTACTTAAATAAGAGTTTATCACTCCTACTTACTGATACTCTCTCCTAGATTTTCTTCTAATACTTTTATTATCTTATTACTGGATAAATATTTTTAGATGTGGTATGAAGTTGGGAAGTATATGTGCTTTTTCTAGCTGGATAGGTAGTTATGACAACACCATTTTTTAAATATTTGAAATACTATGTATGATAAAGATTTAGATTTGTTTTGACCTCTTTATTCATTCTTCTGGTCTATGGGCTTCTTGTGATGTCAATATTAAAGTGTTTATTACAGTAGTAGCTTTATTAAAAGTTAGGATCTGGTAAGACAGGTCCCCAGATTTTACAGTTTGCACGTTCATTCTTCCATAAGAACAACCAAGATAATTTTGTCCTTTAAAAAAGTTTTTTTAAACCATTTTTATTTTAACTGGAATTATGTAAGATAATTTGGAGAGATAAACATTTTCTATACCATGGCAGAATTTATAAAGCACGAGATTAATGTTTTATGAGTTATGATAGATTATAATAACTGTGGTTAAGTTCAAATTTAAAGTTTGATTCTCTGCTATTCTTATTCACACTTAGTGTCTGTTGTTGGAATATTAGGTTCTGAGTAATTTGTAATGACAAGCAATATTCTGGGGCCCTTTGAAACAATTTTTCATGTAATAAAATGAAAAGGAATTCCATTTCTTAAGATTTTTGTTTTTCAAGAACACAAATAATGATTCTGTGTACTGAGGGAAAAGATCTATTGCATATGTTGATATTACAGAATTTTTATACTTTTAACCAACCTCTTTAATCTTTAAATTCAGAAGCGATTATTGGAAGCCATGGAAGCATGTAACCACTCCCTCAAAAAGGAAGAAAGGAAAAGAAACCAACATAGTGAGTGCCTAATGTGCTGGTATGATAGAGATACAGAGTTCACTTACCCCTCACCATGGCCAGAAAAGTTCCCTGCCATAGAACGTTGTTGCACAAGGTAATGTTATTTGGTAATTTTTCAACAACAGCAGGGAGCTCCCCCTGGTGGGGAGGGTGGGGGCAGAGGATCCAAATATCTTGAGTATCTATCTGAAGAATTAACAAATAATTTATGATAGGTATAGTCAGTTGATAATGAGTTACATCCAACTTGCTAAAGACCATAGCATCTCCCTCTCACAGTTGTTTTTGTAGTTCTCTGCTTTGGTTAGATTCTGCTTCTCTCTTTGTTTTCTGTTAAAGTTGGTTTTTTGTTTATTTATTTATTTTCCTCCCTAGTGTATATCTCTACCCCGCCCCCCAAGAGGATGTATGAATTTTTGTTTCCCTTGTCAGTGTCTGCTTCCAGAATTATTTGATGTGCTATGACTTTGCCTTTTATATTCCCAACCACCCAACTAGAAAGAAGAAAAAAAGAAATTAAAAAGTTCCTATATTTTCTTCCCTCAAGCCCATGTCTCCTTTCTATTCCTCATTAAAATGTCCTTGGTTTTGTTTTGTTTTTTTCTTTTCTGTCTTTTTCCCTGCAAATAATCTACTGAGATGGCACCTAAAGTGAATATCTCCCAGTTATCCTTTTTTCTTCTGTTAAAGCAGAGAAAGGTAGAACAGACATTAGATGATGTTGGTTTTCCATAGTTTTAGAACATGGAGATTTGTAACATGTTTTGTATGTTCCTTTACCTCTAAGTTTAATAAATATGTATAGTTTTATTTTAAGTTAATGGGGAAAAGTTCCATTCAGTAACCTACAGGCATAGTTGCATCTAGATCAATAATAACAGTGAATCTGGGTTGTCCTGCTCTATTTTTTCTTTGTTGCAAAAGACGAATTATCATTCCCTTGCTTAAAAGCAAGAATGAAAAAAAAAAAAAAAGCAAGAATGACTCTTGCAAAATATTCAAGAGAATACTGAAAAACTGTGATTGCTTTTAATGTATAAATTTTAAATTAAATACCTTGATTTATTTTCTAGGTATAAAATAATATCATTAGATGCTTGGCGTGTAGACATAAGCAAGAACAAAATAACCAGGGTTGACCAGAAGGCATTGTATTTCTGTGGATTTCCTACCCTGAAACACATCAAACACAAAGTCAGTGGCTGTTTAGTTCAGAATTTTTTCACCTTATTGAATGTAACATGATTATGGAAAAAGGATTAAAATTAAATTATCTGAATTCTTTTAAAGTTTTTTTTGAAGAAAAGTGGGGTTCAAGTATTCCAGCAAAGCAGTCGTGGAGAAAACATGATGTTAGAAATTTTAGTGAATGCAGAATCAGATGAACTTGTAAGTATTTTCTTTATTACATATTTATTAGGTGCTTATTATGCATAAAACTGTTCTGGCTGCACTGTGTTTATCAAAGAAGTATAACATGCAGTTACTCCAAAAGTTCATAGTAAATAAGGATAAAGAAACATTTACACAAATTTTAAAGGCAATGTACAATTGTGATGTAATGAGCAAAAAAGAACTCCATGAATTTTGAAAAGGTGATAAGCTATGTGAGCTAAAGATCAAGATAAATGAGACTAAGCTTGAGCTGGGTGCTAAGAAAGACCATCACAGAGAGGAGAAAAGGAGGGGAAGGGTATTCTAGGTGAAAGGAATAACATGAGCTGGAAAAAAATGTGTGATACATTATCTTATTCTTCTTAACCTTTTTTTTATATCTGAAATTTTTCTTAATACTTTTTTTTTTTTAGAATAAATGTGATGTATTTGAGGAGAAGGAATAGATAAACCTGACTGAAGCAGAGGACTTGTGTTGGGAAGTAGTAGAAGATAAGGTTGAAAAAACAGATTGAGGCCAGATTATGAAGGACCTTGAATACCAGGCTAAGGAGTTTGGACTTTTTTTTTTTCCCATAACTGTTATCTTGAAATCATATTTTCATAAGGATTAATTTGGTGACAGTATAATAGACTAAATTTCACTACAGAGAAATGGAAGAAATTGGAAAAGCCTGCAAGTTCAGAGGTTGTGGTTACAGAAGTGTTAGGTGGTAAGGACAAAAACTGGAAATAGTAATATATTTGGATGAATGAGACTGATAACATTGACAAGCTTCATCATTTGTTCAAATATAGAGAATGAAAAGAGGAAGAAAATATTAAATATGATTCTGAGATATCTAGCCTAGTTAATTAGAAAATAATTGCTGTTTATTGGAATAGGAAGTTAAAGTGGGAAAGTCACTGGCTTGAGGGAGTGATTGAATTTTAAGGCGATGCTAGAAGGTTTAACTGGTCACTGCCCTGCCAACCTTTCTCAACAAGAGTTCCACAAGAGATTTAAGCCCTAATGCCCTAAGTTATCCATTTGAATGTAGATTATTTATCTTCTATACATCTATTGTGGGACTGATTGAGTACCATCCTTGGGAGAATTGTAAAAATAGTCAAATTATTTTTTGTGTTCCATGGCTCAAATGAAAAACCTCAGTAGAGAAAGGCTGCTTATACACAATTAATACCTGAAGCTAGAGCTTGGAAGGAAGATAGGGATATATATGAGTAATTAGCAAGGAGGTGATGGCTGAGGCCTTACGGCTCATTTTCCTGAAGAAAATGGACTCTCAGAGTTCAAGATCTCACACAAAGAAATACCCATAGTTATAAAGGGTAGAAAAGGAACCAGTGAAAATGACAGTAGTGTTCAGAGAGGTGAGAGGGAATGATTTCCAAGTTGAATAAATCACAGAAGCATGGAGTAGAAACTACATACAGTGCAAAAGAATAAAAACTAAAACAAGATCTATGAATTTGTCCTTCAGGCATCATTATTGGCCTTTGAGGATTTCATTCCAATAGACTGCATTCCTAACTCCTAAGGACTAGTGGGGGGACAAGGTAGAGGGAAAGTAGAGGTAGCAGGGAGGAAGCCCTTGATTAAGAAGATTATCTTTGAAAAGAAGTCTAGAAACCTAACTGTAGGTAGAGAAGAAACCGTTTAACTGCTAAATCCATGCAAAAAGAGAGAGGTAGAGCTAATGGAGGAAGGAGGTCTTAAAAGACACTACAGGAAAGGGATATTTATAACAAGACCTCATGCAGGTTATTAAAGGTCTAGTATTAGGCTTAATCTGAGGATTAGCTTCAAAAACTAAAAGAGTGGGAGAATAAAAGAAGAAATAGATGTATAGAAGGGAAAAGAATAATTATGGGATCCTAGTTCTAATGTTGAAACTTGTGTTATTTATCAGTATAGTCATTCTTGGGCAGCCTGGGTGGCTCAGTGGTTTAGTCCAGGGTGTGATCCTGGAGACCTGGGATTGAGTCCCATGTGGGGTTCCCAGCGTGGAGCCTGCTTCTCCCTCTGCCTATGTCTCTGCCTCTCTCTGTGCCTCTCATGAATAAATAAATAAAATCTTAAAAAAAAAAAAAAAGAATAGTCATTCTTTGGTTTTATATGTTCACATTAAGAAATGTCTAAGTATAATTAAAAGTTACTGCAAAAGTCTAAAAATAGTCATCTGTAATTTTTAAAGAAATATTTGCTAATTAAAATAAACAAAAGAATTGAATGAAAATTTGTTTTTAAAATTCACTTGCTGCCACGAACTTGTTGTTTAACCAATAATAATGATAGTATTTCCTTTTAAAACTAGAATTTTTGGGCAGCCCAGGTGGCCCAGCAGTTTAGCACTGCTCTCAGCCCAGCACGTGATCCTGGAGACCCAGGATCAAGTCCCACATCGGGCTCCCTGCATGGAGCCTGCTTCTCCCTCTGCCTGTGTCTCTGCCTCTCTCTCTCTCTGTGTGTGTCTCTCATGAATAAATAAATAAAATCTTAAAAAAAAACACTAGAATTTTTACGTAAGATATTTCATACAGAATATTTATATAGCATTTTACCGTTCATAAAAACTTTTGCGTATATTATTTTATTTTGTCACCAAATAAAGACTGTGAGGTAGATATTATTTCTTATTCTCATAAAAGAAAACTGCCTCAGTGGGATTTAAATGATTTGCCTGTATGTATAGCTGGATTCTGTACCTGAAAGAGGTAGAATGCAAATTTGGACCCATGATTCCTAGTCTTAAGTCTAGGGTTCTTATTTCCTTATACCAACTACAAATTGAAATGAAGTCAGATTTCTTAGATTCTGTTATCTGATTATGTGATATGAAGCAATGAATGATAGCCCTTTTCTAGACATTTCTGCTATTCTTGTCATCTCTCTCAGTTTCTATGAGAATAATAGAATCATAGAACTTTACAACTGGGTTGAATTTTGTAAGGCATCTATTCTAACTCATTAATTTTACAAATTAAGAAACATAAATTGAGTTAGCAACAGAATTAAACCTAGGTTTCTATAAACATTATTTTTAGTACTGTTGGCTATTATGGACAGTGATACGTTAAAGGTCAGTGCTCTTCAGTTTAATCTCACTGAAATTGTCTTCTCACCAAGTAATTTCATTCAGGATTCAAGTCAGTGGGCCGCCCTTTACTAACAAGTGCCATTGCTGTTGAGAAAATGAGGCAGACTCCTGGTGTCATAATGTTTATACTGCAGAATAGTGCTTTAAGTTGTTCATGGTGCCTCTCTAGTAAGAAGCGACTGGCAGAGGGGAAGGTAAACTTGTCAACTTTAACAGATTTCTACTAAAATAAAAGCTACAGAGAGATAGGTAAAAACAACTGAAAAATATACTTCAAAATAAAGGAAAGAAGGGGCACCTGGGTGGCTCAGTTGGTTAAGCATCTGCCTTTGGCTCAGGTCATGATCTCAGGGTCCTGGGATTGAGCCCAGTCCTCTGCTCAGCAGGGAGTCGGCTTCTCCCTCTCCCCCTGCCCCTTCCCCTGGCTTATGCTCTCTCCCTCAAATAAATAAATAAAATCTTTTTTTTTAATTTAAAATTAAAGGGGGAGAAAAAATTAAAACTCTAAACAAAAATCCTGGGAAACATCCTAGAAAGAAAAAGAGCAGTTAACAGTAAAGGTAAAACCTAGAGAAGACAAATTAAGAAAACTAACTGAATTCAAGTGAATGGAATAATTAGAGAGTGAAGTTGAAAAGAGCAGGAACTGTAGGGAATAAATGGCTTGAATGAGCAAACGGTATTTTATATCTGTTTTAATTTTTAAAGTGAGATTTTTATTGATTTTAAAGACCTTTATAAATGCAAGCCAACTTTTAATTAATTTTGCCTTTGTAAACTTATTTGTTGGACCTGAAACATGAGTGAACTTTTCTGCTTTTACTTTAAGAATGTAGAAAATATAGCTTCATCCGTGCTTGGAAAGTCTGTCTTTGTTAATTGGCCTCATCTTGAAGAAGCTAGAGTTGTTGGTGTATCAGATGGAGAAACTAAGTAAGTAAGATTTGATGTATACTTTTTAAATTTATATTTGTTTTGCTTACTTGATGGCTTTTAATGATACTTTTAAAAACTGATATAATTACTGTAAAAATATTTACACTTTATAGTGAAAATGAAAGTCTTCTAATCACATCACTCAATGTTCAACCATAGTACTACATCCCTGAGATATTTTAGACACATTTACTATTTTTTCCCTTTTGCTTTATTTTTCTTTTAATAAGCTGAAAGTTCTATATCCTCATTTTTTGCTAGCAGCTATATTATTTAGCAAATATGTTTCTCTTTCTGACAAGAATGAATAGCATATATTAACATTACCTTAAGCCCCTCCCACTTAAATAATAACATTAACTTTTTAAAATACATATCTTCTATTTAAAAATAATTTATTGAAGTTCAAAATCATTTTGTCAGTAATTATCTAGACAATTTATTCTTTGTCATCGTTTTATTTATGTGAATTTGGTCTGATGTTATTTTGTTATTTTTCATGTGTCTAGAACTTTTGCAAGTAATTTTTTTTCAGAGAAAATGTTGCATTTTTTTGAGTTATTACATATTGAAAAGATCGTTTTTGTTTTCCTCACACTTAGATTTAGAATTTTAGAGGCCCAATCTTTTTTTCTTAGATCTCTGCCAATATACCTCAATTGTGTTCTGTCATATAATTTTGTTGATGAGAAGTCAGTGCCATGAAGAATTTTTTTCTTCTGTGGGTATCTGCTTTTCCTGAAGATTCAAGAAATCATGAGAATTCTTTTCTTTTTTAATCATGAGAATTCAGTTTCTCTCCCTTTTTAATGAAGTCTAGTTGATCCGTTTTTTCTTTTGCGGATCATGCTTTTGGTCTAAGAACTCTATTTAGCCCTACATCCCGTAGATTTTCTCCTATATTTACTTCAAAAAGTCTTAATATTTTACCTCAATCTTTTACATTTAAATCCATGATTCATTGTGAATTAATTTTTGTATTGGTTAGGAGATTTAGATCAAGGTTCATGTATTTGCTTATGAATGAATATTCAGTTGCTCCAGCACCATGTGTTGAAAAGGCTGTCCCTTCATCCATTAGATTGCCTTTACACCTTTGTCAAAAATCTCTTGAGCGTAATATTTGTGTGGGTCTGCTTCTGGGTTTTCCATTTTGTTCCATTTATCTGTATGTCTATTATGGCAGTACCACACTGTCTTGTTACTGTAGATATACATGTCTCAATCTTAGTATAAATCTAACAAATTACATATAGCATCTGTATGCTGAAAAAAGCAAAACACTGATGAAAGAAATCAAAGACTGAAATAAATGGTGGGATAAATGGAGATCCATTTGGATCAGAAGACTCACATAGTAAATATCAAACTTCCCCAAATTAATTTATAGTTTTGTTTTTTTTTTAATATTTTTTTTAATTTTTATTTATTTATGATAGTCACAGAGAGAGAAAGAGAGGCAGAGACACAGGCAGAGGGAGAAGCAGGCTCCATGCACCGGGAGCCCGACGTGAGAATCGATCCCGGGTCTCCAGGATCGCGCCCTGGGCCAAAGGCAGGCGCCAAACCGCTGCGCCACCCAGGGATCCCTAATTTATAGTTTTAAAGCAATTCTTATCAGGGGCAGCCTGGGTGGCTCAGTGGTTTAGTGCCGCCTTCAGCCCAAGGCGTAATTCTGAAGAGCAGGGATTGAGTCCCACGTCGGGTTCCCTTCATGGAGCCTGCTTCTCTCTCTGCCTGTGTCTCTGCCTCTCTCTCTGTGTGTCTCTCGTGAATAAATAAATAAAATCTTTATTTTTAAAAAAGATTTTATGTATTCAAGAGTGTGTACACAGAGAGAAAGAGAGGCAGAGAGCGAGGCAGGGGGAGAAGCAGGCTCCTCACATGTGGGACTCGATCCCGGGTCTCCAGGGTCACGCCCTGGGCTGAAGATGGTGCTAAACCACTGAGCCACCGGGCTGCCCTAAAATCTTTAAAAAGATAAAATAAAATAAAGCAATTCCTATCAAAATCTCTCCCAGATTTTTATGGATGCAGAACATGTATTCTAAAGTATATTATATGAAAAGGCAAAGAACAAAAATAGCGAAAACAATTTTGAAAAATAAAAATAAGGCAGAAGGAATCACCTTAAGTGTTTAAATTATTTTGGAGCAACTATAATTGATACTATGTTTAAAAAAATTTTTCCCCACCTAATATCCAAAAATACAATTGATTTCTGTGTGTTGATTTTATTCTTGGGACCTGGCTAAACTTACTTCCCTGCCTCTTTCCTTGAAGTGTGCAGGCCAATTATTTTGTACAATTCTGGGTTTACCTGGTTGTCTCCTCATAGTGTCGTTTAAATTGATCCTCCATCCCGTATATTTCCGGTCAACTGGAAATTAGGTATAACGGCTTGATAAAATCAAGTTAAACTACTTAGCAAAAATACTTTATTGAATTTAAGGGTTTTTTTTAATTCTTTAAAAATTATTCTTTAGAAATTATTATATATTTAGTTTAAGACAAAATATTTTTTATATTTTGATTGAAAATTTTTAGAAGTCCTTGTTCTAAAATTTATAGTATGGTTAAAAAAAAAAAAAGACGCCTGGTTTTTTGCTATTATTCCATGTAGCAGCCTTTCACTCTGAAGACTCATACTGCTAGAACACTGTATTAAATCATAAATTTAGGGCTAATATAAATTTTATTTTAATTTTTAAGATTTTACTTGGAAGAACCACCAGGAACACAGAAGCTTTATTTGGGAAGAACTGCCCCACCATCCAAAGTGGTCCATCTTGGAGACAAAGAACAATCTAATTGGACAAAAGAAGTACAAGGAATTTCAGAATAGTGAGTATAATAAAATGTATTTAATGTCATAAAACTGGAATGTGATCTAATGTACTTGTCATCTAACTTATTTCTTGCTTAACATAGAAATCACTCTGAATACTGACTACATCTTCATTGTTGTAAAGAAAACAATGAGTTCTAGTTTAAAATAATACCTCGTTACCAGCAGTTATAGCCTTGCCTAGTTTTTCACTAAAATACTTCATGATGTACAAAAAAAGAGAATAATACTAGGAATGTATTATTCCTATATGTATTAGTAATACATAATAGTAGGAATAGCAGTTAATAATAATTAATAGGCTGCCATTGAATTTCTTGGCGGCATTTAAATAATGAAAGTAGGAAGGAAAATTTTCCTTTGTTCCTCACTCTCACTCTGTGATCACTCTTCTAACCTCCCTACACCTAAGTCCTTTATGTCCCTGAATTCAGAAATGCAAAGTGTGTACCAGCCAAATAACTAAGAAGCTGGTGCTCTTCCATGATTCCACCATGACTTCTCTTTCTTCATCCAAATACCAGAATTCTCTAAACCAAAACAAAATAATAGAGACTGGCAATGCACATGGAATGGTGTTATAAATGAATATCCATCACCCTTCCTGTTAAAACTATAACATCCTTTGGTAAATGGGGAATTTAAGGAGATGCCTCTTACATAATTTTGGAGTTAATACGAGGCTATAATATCCTATTCAAAGATGAGTAAATAGGGAAAATGTAAAAAGGCTATAAAAACCATCTAGCATGGGGCACCTGGGGTGTGTAGTTGGCTAAGTGTCCAACTCTGGGTTTCGGTTCAGGTCGTGATCTCAGGGTTATGAGGTCAAGGTTCATGCTCAGCATGGAATCTGCTTGAGATTCTGTATCTCTCTGCCCCTCCCCCTGCTCTCATGTGTGTACACACTCTTTCTCTCTCTCTCTAAAATAAATAAATAAATCTTAAATAAATAAACCATCCAGCATAAAACAAGGAGATAAATATAGCCCTCAGGAGGCACAATGTATTTTGCCTTCTGACAATAGATACCCCTGTCATAGTTCATACTATACCGAATTTTATTTTCTACTGTATAATCACAATAATCAGTTTACTTGTGTGGTTACTTTAATGTCCATTTCCTTAGATAGTATGCTCCATAATAGTAGGGAACACATCTATTTTTGTTACCACTCTGTTCTCATTTCTAGGCTAATGCTAAAGCAATCAATAAATATTTGTTAGTTTGAATGAATAGAGATTGTTTTGTTCGACTCCTTTGATTGAGAAGTATCTCATTCAAAATACTATAAGAGTTTAGACATTTGTTCATGTATTCAATAATTATTGATACCTGCTAGGTACAGTAGTTGGCACTGTGGATACCATAGTGAATAAAATCACACAGTGCTACACTCATAAAACTTATAGCTGGTAGATGAGAAATAGGCATTAATATCTTGTGTGAATTTAAGATTTATTTATTTGAGAGAGAGAGACAGAGTGTGCATGAGTAAGGGGAAAGGGGTAGAGGGAGAGAATATCCAAGCAGACTCCTGCTGAGCATGGAGCTTGATGTGGGGCTCAGTCCCACAAACCATGAGATCAGGACCTGAGCTGAATCCAAGAGTCGGATGCTTAACCGACTGAGCCACCCAGACACCCCATCTTGAGTGAATTTTTGCTCAAACTGCAATTACAATTGCTTTGAAGGAATAGTGCTCTGAGACTATATAGTAGAGGAATTTGACCTAGCTAAGGAGGCATTTGCCTTAGTCAAAGAAACTTTACAGTGGAAAATGTTGATTAGACTGTTATCTGAATGTGGGGTTAGGCAGCATGAAAACGGAACATGTATCAGGATGAGGGAAAAGGTACATGCAAAGTCTACATGGCAGGAGGAAAAGCAGCATGTATAACATTAATGATAATGCCCGATGTGGCTCGAGTGTTGGAACTAAAAGGGAACCCCAATGAGGAAGATGAGGCAACAAAGGAAAAAGAACAAGACAATCTGAGAGGCAGGAGAAGAACCAGGAAAGTGTTACGTCATGCAAATCAAAGAAAAAGAGTGTTTCAAGAATAAGGGAATAAGCCATGTCAAATGTTATGAAGAAGATTAAGCAAGAGCTATTTTGACTGAGCTGGGGCTGCAAGCCAGACTAGTATGAGTGGAGGAATAATTGAGAGTAAGAGAAATGGAAACATAATAGGAATAAACAACTTCAAAAACTTTAGTTGTAAAGTGAACCAAAAGCTCCTGACCTCTTGTTCTACCTATTCTTTCCCATGAGGGTGGACTTGCTCTTCTGTGACAGTCACAAAGAGCAGAGATAACAATCAAGGCAACAGACCACTGAAGTTGATGGCAGTGTATGTTGAGTCACACAAGAGAATGATTTTTAGTGCCTGCCAGGTCAGGATCTCTTGTTCACCACATAGGGTCGACAAAGCTATGTGGATCATAAGCACTTAGGTTTATTTATTCTGGTCACCATTTTCTTGGACTACTTTTTTTTACCACCATATTCCTCCCTCATATCACCTCACGTTTTGTCCTCTCTCCCCACAACTCCCCACCTCTTCTGTAATCTGTCTTCTGAGGTGAAAATCACAAGGCCACTCATACTGCCCCTGAGAATTTACTTTACTGACTTGGGATTTTGCATACTATGTCAGCATAAGGATCTCATGGCTCTAATGATCAGGAGAAATGCTTATGCCCACCATCCTTAGCTCTAAGACCTCTACAGGGAGAATGTAGAACCTATTACTTATTTCAGTTATATCTCCATATATCTTACTAACCAAGACATGTTCTCCTAAGTTCAGTACATTTTTTTTTTTTGTGAACATACACATGTTTCAATGAGTACCAAATTATGTGATTTTATTTTCAGAAATCCCCTAAGCATATATGACAATACTGGTACCTTTTTGTATTCCTGTGTAACAGATTTCCTTTCTAAAAAAACTACCATCAAGATACAGCTGAAGAAGGATATAGAATTGAGTGGACTTGGTGTTGAGATATGATATGTAAAAAATAAGAAGAGAGGTGTGAAATTCAAAAGAAAGAAAACAATATATTTAAAGGTGGAACAAAAGATTATTTTTTAAATTTATTTAAATTCAGTTAATGAACATATATTATTGATTTCAGAGGTAGAAGACAGTGATTCATCAGTCTTACATAATACCCAGTGCTCATTACATCACGTGCTGTCCTTAGTGTTCATCACCCAATTACCCATCTCCCACCTACCCCCTTGAACAACCCTCAGTTTGTTTCCTATGATTAAGAGTTTGTTTTTTTTTTAAGATTTTATTTATTTATTCATGAGAGATGGGGGCGGGGCAGAAATACAGGCAGAGGGAGAAGCAGGCTCCATGCAGGGAGCCTTGATCCTGGGACTCCAGGATCATGCCCTGGGCCAAAGACAGGCACTAAACCACTGAGCCACCCAGGGATCCCCTGATTAAGAGTCTCTTATGGTCTGTCTCCGTCTCTGACTTTGTCTTGTTTTATTTTTTCCTCTCTTCGTCTATGATCCTCTGTTTTGTTTCTTAAATTCCATTTATCAATGAAATCATATAATTGCCTTTTTCTGACTGACTTATTTCATTTAGAATAATATCCTCTAATTGCAACCACATTGCTACAAATAGCAAGATGTCAACTTTTTGATGGCTGAGTAGTATTCTATTGTTTATATATACCACATCTGATATATGGATGAAAGATAGTCCCTCTATTTTAACAGGATGGTATGCGACTGTAGGTTAGTATGTGTATTTGGCATGGGGCAGATGAGACACTCTCATTGACTGCCTTTTGTTTTCTTTGTAAAGTAAATGTTGAATTTAGCTATTGAGAATTGAAGCAGGGAAAGAGAGGTTGGTCTTAAATTTGAGTAAAATAGAGGAGGTTTGAAAATAATATTTGGGGAGCACCTAGCTGGCTCATACAGAAGTACATGTGACTCTTGATCTTGGGGTCATGAGTTCAAGCTTCATAAACTTAAAAAAAATATTCCTTGGGGAAAATGAAAGAATCTATCAGTTGATCAGAAAAACATTGTTGAATTATAGGCAATATTTAAGGCCGTTTTTGAATTTGAATGTCATACATTTATAATGTAACAATCTGCCCTATCTTTTGGTAGTAGAGTTCAGTTGATCACTTACCGACCTAGAAAAAGCAGAGAGATTTAACCAGCACTGGATTTCCCCAGATGGAGTCAATGAAAAGACAAAGAGGCAAGGAAGCTTAGGATATTGGCAGGAATGTTACTGAAATAGTGGACAATAAAATCCAAGTGGGATAGTAAGAGAAGCGAAGAAAGTAGAAGGTTAATAGTTTCAGAGAAAGTAGAAGGATCAGTGGGTTGGAGATCCCAAATTAAGTTAATCATAAAGTGGTTGAACAAGCAAGTTGGATGGAGAAGTTTTTAGACAATAAGATATTGGGATTAATGATTTTGGAAGTGAAAGTGTTATGGGTAAAGTCATGACCCACGTATTAGCCATAGGACTAGATGGCTGGAGTGAAAGAGAAGGTCATTGGCGACGAGGAGATTGTGAACTTGAATTCCTATGGTCTTGGATAAGTTATATATGTAAACATTGAAGGCATTCTGGATGGTGGTAGACATAAGGATAGAATGGAAAAGAGTAGAGTAGTTTACTGTGAGGGATCTGAATGTCAAAGTGGGTTGTAAGGAGAACACCAACACCCTCTCCTTCCCATACACAGTATGAAAACAAACAGCTACTCCTTGAGAGGTCTACACAAAGAACTGATACCTTCAGTTAAAGAGGTGGATATTGAGGATATGATGGAATGAAAGGATTGGGAATTGGAGAAAGGGAGAAGATTTAGAGAAAAGACACAAGGAAGTATTTTATGGGATGCTGTGGAGAAGGCGGTGTACTTGGAAGATAATTTGAAGAGTTCCAAAACCTTGTACCTCAAACAAGCAAGAGATGAATCAACCCCCAAAAATGTGGTTACCAAAGGATCAGTGATAAACGCCAATTATTAATTCATTATTAAAATACAGAATTAGGGACACCTGAGTGGCTCAAAAGTTGAGCATCTGCCTTTGGTTCAGGGCATGATCCCGGGGTCCTGGGATCAAGTGCCACATCAGGCTCCCTGCAGGGAACCTGCTACTCCCTCTACCTATGTCTCTCCCTCTCTCTCTGTGTGTCTCACATGAATAAATAAATAAAATCTTTAAAATAAAAATAAAATACAGAATTAACTTTTAAGTACTAACTCTCATTTTACATAAGGGAAAGTTAAAAGATAGTTTTGTTTATAATTTGTTATAATTTGTTTTGTTATAATTTAGAGAAGAAGAGATATATTAAATATTTTTAAAAATTTAATGCCCCACATCAGTTACCTTAACCCTCGGGACCTACACTAGAGAGATGAGCCCCAAAACATCTAGCTTTGAAACCAGTGGAACTTGTATCCAGGAGAAACATGGGGCTGTAGGAAATGGAGATTCTGCTCTTAAAGAGCTCACACGTGGACTCAATTATCTCAGGACCCAGGCAGGGTAAAAGCTGAAATTTGTAAAGCACCTAGACCATATGAGAAGGACATTTATTTCTAACCATAAGGTAACTGTTGGAGGGATAGGGGCCTGTTGGAATTCTTTCCAGGGACTGAGGCATTGACAGATACCATATTTGCATTCTTCCTCTACCTTCCCTGTGCCGAAACCGGCAGGTGCCATGTTTGTACTCTCCCTATATAGTAACAGTATCACTAATATAATGCTATATGTTAATTATACTTCAGTTAAGAGCGAAAGAAAGAATACAGACTAAGCACCTGGCTAGTCAGTAGAGCATGCAACTCTCATCTTGGGGTCATGAGTTCCAGCCCCACATTGCACATAGAGTTTACTTAAAAATAAATAAATAATCAATAAACACAGGGACTTTAAAAAAGAATACAGGCCACAACACTGACCCCAAATCCATAAAAGTGTAAAGTAAAAGCAATATAAATAGATAGGGGTACCTGAGTGGCTCAGTCAGTTTAGCCTCTGACTCTTGGTTTTGGCTCAGGTCATGATGTCAGGGTCCTGCAATTGAGCCCCAGGTCAGGGTGTACTCAGCCAGGAGTCTCATTGAGGATTTCTCTCCATCTCCCTCTGCTACTCCTCTGTACATGCATGTACTCATGCGCTCTCATGCACACACTCCCTGTATATAATAAATAAATAAATCTTTTTTAAAAAAGTAAATAGTGAAAAATCTTCCTACCACTTCCACTTGAAAATTTAAAGATACTGTTCCAAATTATTATTTGTTTTCTTTTCCTAATAGAAAGTCTTTATTGAAGTATACATAGAAAAGAATATATACAAATCATAAATATATTACTTGATAAATTTTCATATGCATTACTAGACTACAAGTTGAGAAATAGAACCAACAGAAAGGTTGTCATAATCCCACAAAGCCCCTTATGCTGCCATTACCATCCATTTCTCCTCTCCTCCAGATGTAACTATTTTGATTTGTAACTCTAGAGATTAGTTTTTCCTACTTTTAACTTTGTATGAATTGATTCATACACAATGTATTTGTTTTGAACCTGACCTCTTTTGCTCAGTACTGTGATTCTAATATTCATCTGTGTTGTTACATATAGTTTAGTTTGTTCATTTTCACTAATGATTATATTACATTGTATGAATATAGCACAATTTATTTATCCATTCTTTTGTAGGTAGACAATTGAGTTGTTTCTTATTTGAGACTTTTAGGGAATACATACCATATGCATTAGTATGCATTACTGTTAGGTACATAATTAAGAGTGGAATTATTGCTTCATAGGATAATGCTTAAGCTCAGCTTTAATAGAACCACCAAAAAGATTTACAAATTGATTGTATCAGTTTACATTCTTCCAGCAATTTATAAGAACTTCTTTTATCTCTACTCTCATCAATACTTATTATTGTCTCTTCCATTTTAGCCATGGTAATATAGTATTTCATTTGGTTTAATTGGCACTTCCCTGATGACTATTGAAGCTCTGCATCCTTTCATATTTGTTGGGCATTTGAATATGCTGTACAATGCCTATTCAAATATATTGAATTTTTCTTTTTCTGACTGAGTTGATTTACCTGTCTCTTATCTGGTTTTGTTTTGTTTTGTTTTAAGATTTTTTATATGTTCATTTGAGAGAGAGAGCAAGCACGAGAGGAAGAGCAAAAGCACAAGCAGCAGGGAGGGTCAGAGAGAGGGAGAAGCAGACTCACCACTGAGCAGGGAGCTGACTTGGGGCTCGATCCCAGGATCCTGGGATCATGACCTAAGCCAAAGGCAGATTGCTTAACCAACTGAGCCATCCAAGTGCCCTGCTGATTCTTATTTGTAATTTTCATTATTGATTTATGGTGTTATTCTCAATTTCAGAGAAAAGCCTTAAATAATTCATTATAAAATATGATGATTGCTATCAAGGGTTTTTTTTTTTAATCAATATCCTTTATCAGATAAAGGAATATTCCTTCTATTCCTAGTTGGTTGAGAGTTTTTATCATTAATTGGTACTGATTTTGTCAATTTTCTTTTTGGCATGTATCAAAATGACCATATGATTTTTCTTTTTTCTTTTAATCTGGTGAGTTATATGGATTGAATTTCAAATATAAATCTAATCCTGAATTCCTGGAGAAAATCCTATTAGACTATGATGTATTATCCTTTTTATATGTAATTAGATTCAATTTGTTACATTTTGTTTTGGATTTTTGCTTTTATGTTCATAAGAAAGATTGGCAGATAATTTTCCTTTCTTGTAATATCCTTGTCATATTGGTAGCAAGATTATTGGCTACATAACTTTTGAGTGGAAGTAGTCGGGGTTTTCCCATTGAATTTTTTTAAATGATACCAGGGGATTGATCCCTGGGTGGCTCAGCAGTTTAGCGCCTGCCTTCAGCCCGGGATGTGATCCTGGAGTCCTGGGATCGAGTCCCGCATCGGGCTCCCTGCATGGAGTCTGCTTCTCCCTCTGCCTATGTCTCTGCCTCTCTCTCTCTGTGTCTCTTGTGAATAAATAAAATATTTTTTAAAAAAGAAAGAAAGAAAGAAAAGGCCCATTGAATGCCCCTGCCAACCTCTTCTGTCTTTTTGGATTCATCTATTCTGGATTTTTTGCAAAATTGGAATGTTATATAATATGTGGCCTTATGTGTCTAACTTCACATAAGCTTAGCATGCTTTTTAGGCTCATACATTGTCACATGTATCAGTACTTTCTTTTTGTGGCCAAATATTTTTTTTTTAATTTTTTATTTATTTATGATAGTCACGCAGAGAGAGAGAGAGAGGCAGAGACACAGGCAGAGGGAGAAGCAGGCTCCATGCACTGGGAGCCTGACGTGGGATTCGATCCCGGGTCTCCAGGATCGCGCCCTGGGCCAAAGGCAGGCGCCAAACCACTGCGCCACCCAGGGATCCCTGTGGCCAAATATTTTATTGTCTGGGTATACCACCTGTTGTTATCCATTCATCTGTTGGAAGACATTTGAGTTCTTTCCACCTTTTTGCTACTGTGAATAATGTTGCTATATACATTCATTTATAAATATTTATTTGAATACCTTTCCGGTTCTTTGTGTATATACTTAGACGAGGAATTGCTAGACTTTTTTGCCAAACGGTTTTTCACGATGAGTGCACCATTTTACATTCCCACCAACAATGTACAAGTGTTTCAGTTTCTCCACATTCTTTCCAACACTTGGCATTTTCACTTTTTTTGTTATCCCCATCCTAGTGATTATGAAATACAAGAATTTCTTAGAGCTCTTAAACGAGTTCTCATTGAATCACATAGACATTGGGAGAGGTATCCATAGAGTAAAAAACTAATGCAAAAAAATCTTAAGGTAGGTACTCAGAACTGCTAGCATATTTATTTAAATTTTTTTTTATTTTATTTAAACATTTGATTATGAGTTGGTAGTTTGATTATCATCCTAGAGTATACACACGCTCATACATATCTACATTTCTTTTTTATTATTTCTTTTAGCTACCTAAGAAGGAAAGGAATAATAATAAATGAAACATCTGCAGTTGTGTATGCTCAGTTGCTCACAGGTCGTAAATATCAAATAAATCAAAATGGTGAAGTTCGTCTAGAGAAACAGTGGTCAAAACAAGTTCTTCCTTTTGTTTATCAAACTATTGTAAAGGTAAGTCTCCATCAGGTCTCAGTTGTATCTTAATGCACACTACTTCATGCTGAATAAAAAAAAGACTATATCATATTGGTATTTATTTATGAATAGAAAACTAATACAGCAGTATATATAATGGAGATTATGATTTAATATAATTTGAAAAAACTAGTCTTTTTTTATTTATGTATACTTGACCTATAACATTATATTGGTTTCAGGTGTACAAAATGATTCAATGTATACACTGCCAAATGATCAGCAGTATAAGTCTAGTTACCATCTGCTATCATACGAAGTTACACAATTTTTTAAGATTTACTTTTTTAGCTACTTTCAAATATGTAATGCATTATTACTGACTAAAGTCATCATGCTGTACCTTACATCTCTATGCTTTATTTATTTTATAACTCTAAGATTGTACCCCTTAAGCCCCTTCACCCATTTCACCCATCTCCCGAAACCCCTTCCTTCTGGCAGCCACCAGCCATTTCTCTGTATCTGTTAGTTGTGTTGTATTTTGTTTTATTTGTTTGCTTTGTTTTTCAAATTCCATATTAACTGGTCATATGGTATTTGTCTTTCTCTGTCTTATTTAACTTACCATAATACCCTCATGGTTTATCCATGTTGTTGCAAATGGCAAGATTTTCATTATTTTTTATGGCTGAGTTGTATTCCACTCTCTCTCTCTCTGTCTCTCTCTGTCTCTCTCTGTGTGTGTGTGTGTGTGTGTGTGTGTGTGTGTGTGTGTGTGTGTGTAGAGGGAGAGAGAGAGACCAGATACATACGGCGGGTGGGGGATGGGGGGCATGTGCCTGCCAGATTTAGCAGGGCACATGCAATGCTAGCAAAGTAAAGAAAGAGCACAAAAAATGGCACCTGCTAACACTTGAGTACCCAGAAAAAGTCCCAACAGGCCCTTGTGCCTCTGACAGACACTTTAAGATTAGCAAATGAATCTTTTTTCCATGGATCTAGATTACTTTCAAACTGCTGGTTTTACCCTAGGTCTCAGGGCCAATGAGTCTGCACACAGCCCTTTAAGAGCAGAATCTCCAGTACCTATAGCCTTTTGGGTCTCCTGGATGTAAGCCCCATTGGTTTTCAAAGCCAGATACTTTGGGGGTCTGTCTCTCCAGTGCAGTTTCCAAGGGTTGAGGTGCCTGATACAGGACACAAACTCCTTGCTCCTCAGGAAGAAGATCCCTCCTTTGATTGTGTGTCTCCACATCAAGGGTAGAGTTTTTGGCAAGAATATGTCTCTGCCTCTCCTATCTGTATTGATGTATGCCTTTTAATATTTTGTTGTGGAGTTGTTCAACTAGTTTTCAGGTCTTTTTCAGAGGATACTAATTTGTCCGTAGGTAGCTGAAGATTTGTTGTGTCCATGGGAGGAGAGGATTTCAAGATCTTCCTAGGCTGCCATCTTGAACCACCACAAAAACTGTAGTCTTTAAAAGGATTATTTATGCTCAGACACTCCCTTGGTGTGTGATTAGGGAACTTGTCTTTTTTATTTATTTATTTTTTAAACTTAATCTCTAATTGAAAAAGCCCCACATTAGCTTAACACTGCAGTTTTAGATACTTACTCTCCAAAACGTGTTTGCCTTAAATAAGTTAGAAAGGAAAGGAAAGGAAAGGAAAGGAAAGGAAAGGAAAGGAAAGGAAAGGAAAGGAAAGGAAAGGAAAGGAAAGGAAAGGAAAGGAAAGGGAGAGAGAGAGAGAAAGAAAAAAAAAGGAAAGAAAAAAAAGAAAGAAGAAAGGAAGGAAGGAAGGAAGGAAGGAAGGAAGGAAGGAAGGAAAGAGAAAGAAGGAAAGAAAGAAAGAGAAAGAAAGAAAAGAAAGAAAGAGAGAGAGAAAGAAAGAAAAGCAGGCTTTTGTATTTGTAGTTATGGGTATGATAAAGGATACAAAAATTTTTTAAATCATGTATTCATCCTATAATTTTGGGAAACAGTATAGTATAGTAATTAAGAGCATAGACTGCCTGAGTTGACTTCTTGCTGTACGACCTTGGGTGAGATTTCACTCCCTTTCTGTTGCCTTAGTTTCCTTGGGTTTTGTAGGGTGAGGCTAAATAATGATCTGTGCTACAGAGGGTTGTCTTGAAGATGAAATGAATTAATAAATGTATGAAGTACCTAGAAGAATGGCATATAAAATCAACACATTTTAGCTACTAGAATTATGTAGAAAATCTTTATATTTCACGTTGGCAGACAGCATAGTCATAACCCCATAGGAAGAAAAACTTGATGTGCAATCCATAGAAATTTTGACTATGATAATTACTTTTATATTTCATTCTATATAGGACATCCGAGCTTTTGACTCCCGTTTCTCCAATATCAAAACATTGGATGACTTGTTTCCTCCTAGAAGTATGGTCTTTATGCTGGGAACCCCTTATTATGGCTGCACTGGAGAAGTTAGTTCCTGTTATTATTACTAATTAAATTTCTTTAGTTTTAAGTTAATAGAGTTATTTAACTTACCCTCATTTAGGTATAAAATAAAATGTAATACTGAAGGGGAAAAAATGTATTTGTCTAACTTTAGAACACAGTATTTGACTGTATGTCTTTTGTGTTGAGCAGGTTGGGGTCAGGAGGTGGGGAAAAAAGAATTCAAATCATAATTGTTTATTTAGCAGGTTTATTTATTGTGATAGTATGGATGAAGCAATTCTGAAATCATTTTAGTTGTATTATTGAGTTAATGAACTTATAAATGTTGATGTTTGAGAAACTCCAGTTCTCACATGGAAAAAGATACATGTAAATATGAAATGGAAGAATGCAAGAAAGAATCTGTGGACAGATTAGAATTGGAGGTATTAATATGATTTTTAAAATACATACATGTTTGTATGTGTATGAATGCATATATGCCTGTACATACACACTTTCTAGCTCTATTTGCTCAAAAGGATAAGAAGCAAAAACACTCTGGTAACAATGAACACATATAATCTCCAGGTTTTGACCTCTAATAGCATACTCCACTGAAAGCTTCTCAGAAATGGCCCATTACAGGGCTGGGACAGGGTAGGTACAAGATAACCATTTGTTATGCCATAAAGTAAGGAAGTGCTCAAAAAAGTGATGGGAGCATATCCCATAAACACAGGAGCCAGATTAAAGGGGCTCCTACCAAACTGGCCAAATCTGGGACAGTTTGAGTGCTAAAATAATAAAGTACAGTAATGAATTATAAACCATTGAGGGGAAATAGGAATTAATGATTCCACAGTGATAATAAATAAGTAAATAGGGAATGGAAGGGCTCTTGCTTATAGTATTGTGTCAAAGGTAAATGGAGAGAGTGCTAGAGTTGGAAAACCACCATTTTATAAGCATTATGATAAAGATTGAATAGGGCAACAATCATCGTTGGAAATTAAATCTAGGGGGAATTTTTTATCTGAATAGGATATTTTCATGGTCTTATATCTTCCCACAGACTGTTAATTAGGTGTAAGAGGGAAAAAAACACATAATTGGACAGTAAAGAAATTGAGCAATATCTTTGATATAATCAAAGTTTTAATATCACAGTGAGGGACAGGTGAACATCATGTACCTCCATATGTGATACCCTAATAAGGACACATCATCCATGCACTATTCTGGCTGAGAATATATGAGCTTGCTCTAATCACAAGGAAGCATCAGACAAATCCAGAAAGAGGAACTTTTGTTTTTAGACGCAAGATAGAGGGGGTAGAATGACCGGTATTCTTCTTCAAAATATCAATGTTATAAAAGACAAAGGAAAAAAAAAAAAGAAAGACAAAGAAACACTTTGGATATAGTTTAGATTTAAAGAGGCTAGAGAGAGATGACAACTAAATGCAATATCTGATCCTAGCTTAGATTCTGTAGTAGAAAGAGAAAAGAGTTTTCTTTATTAAAAGGAACATTTTTTTTAAAGATTTTATTTATTCACCAGAGACACAGAGAGCAGAGACACAGAAAGAGGGAGAAGCAGGCCCCCTTTGGGGAGCCTGATACGATACTGTATCCCAGGATCATGACCTGAGCCAAAAGCAGAGCTCAACCACTGAGCCACCAGGTGCCCCAAAAGGAACATTTTTAGATCAACTGTGACAAAATTGGGATATGAACAGTAGATTAGTATTGTTATCAATGTAAATAAATGTACTTACTACTGTACTATGATTATATAGTAAAATATCCTTCTTCTTAGGAAATATACACCAAAATATTAAAGGATAAGGGACACGATATACATAATATACCCTCAGAAAGTTCAGAAAAATAATTGTATGTAAATACACAGTGCACATATATGTTAAAGCAGATGGAGTAAAATGTGAACATTTACGTAAATGTTTTACAAATGATCTTTGACCTATTTTTATTTTTGCAACTTTTTGGTAGGTTAAAGTTATTTGCAAATAAAAAGTTAATTTAGAAAATAAAAGACTGGGGATCCCTGGGTGGCGCGGCGGTTTAGTGCCTGCCTTTGGCCCAGGGTGTGATCCTGGGGACCCAGGATCGAGTCCCACGTCGGGCTCCCGGTGCATGGAGCCTGCTTCTCCCTCTGCCTGTGTCTCTGCCTCTCTCTCTCTCTGTGTGTGCCTATCATAAATAAATAAAATTAAAAAAAGAAAAAAGAAAAAAAAAAAAAAGACTGGCTAACAGCAATTGAAGCAAGTACAATGACTCAAATTTACAATATAGTCACATTCATTTACAAATTCTAAGAAAATCTCCAGTATCCAGCTTTACTGAAATACACACTGTCAGAAATGTCAGAAATAAACACTGCTCAAATAAGTAGAAAAGTAAATAAAATATAGTGAGAGAGACTAAAACATACTTTGATTTTTTTTTTTTCCTTCCAAGGTTCAGGATTCAGGGGATGTGATTACAGAAGGTAGGATTCGTGTGGTTTTCAGCATTCCATGTGAACCCAATCTTGATGCTTTAATACAGAACCAGCATGTGAGTACTATAGTCCATATTGTTTAATTTAGAATTGATGAACTTTAAAAGTGTTAGAAAAATATTTTTACCACCTCCTTTGAATATACTGTAAATATTTTATTTAATGCTAAGTGTGAGGAATCTGTGCTCAAACTTCATGCAAATCTTCGGGGCGGGGGAAATCACTGAAATCCCATTATTAATCTGTAACAGTTTTCATGGGTTATCATGTTCAAGCTTAAGAAGGGGCATGTTTTTTAGCATGCCCTCTAGGAATACTTAGATTTTTTAAAATAAACTTTTCATAATCAAAGCCTACATTTTAAGTTACAAGTGACAAATGGCATTCTTGCAATGGTTATGTTTCTACTCAGCTAAAGAGGAGTAAGTAGTCCCTAGAAGAAATTGGGAAACTGCATTTAGATTCATAGCATCCTTTTTTAGGACCTTCTTCTCCAAAGATGTTCACTCCTTTTATTTTTCCCTTTACAATAGGAGGAGGATTCTGATATCTGTCATATATTCTTCTTGATTAGACAATTAATTTGACTGGAACTAATTCTCAATCAGCCAGCTATTGCTTCTTACACTTTTATTTTCTCTAATAGTAAATTATAAAGCTTTAGATCCTGTAAAAAAGGAATTCAAGACCTTGAACATTAGCATATACTTGAGGAAACTAAGGAAGGCAGACAAGTCCCTAAAGTCCTACCATTAGGTCTCTTTTGGAGAAAGAATTCAGAAAGCACAATTAGGAAACCAGAGAGTCCCCATTTGATAAAGAGGCTGGAGCTCTTGGTTCTGAGAGTTAGTGGAGGTAGAGGAACTTATTTATGTTTCTTCATCTCTAGCTTTTTCTAAATCTGAATGAACATGCCCACCTCTAGCGTGCATTGTTGCTAGGCATGTCTTCTCCACTGTGCTCTCTTTCCCTTTACATATCTTCCTCAACTTTTACTCAAGCCTTCTTTCTCTACCCCACTGTTCTCTGCTTTTTACTGTACATTTTCTAGAATGTTTGTGATGATCCTCATCAATTTTAATTATACCATAACTGATTATTTCTCAAAAGGAATACTATTAGTATTTTGGATGGGACAACTATGTGTAAAATGGGACTGTCCTATATATGACAGCTCAGCTAGCATCTTTGTTCCTGGACACTAAGTGCTCGTAGCGCATGCCAATAATTGGATGTGCCCCTATATATTTCCAGGTGCTTATTTTTCTAATAAGATAGACAATTAATATATCTAGATATTAGAGATATCTAATATAATAGAGAACTACTACCTTAATTCTTCTATATCTATTTTAGAAAGTATACTTGATTTGTCTGTATTATTTCTAAACCTAATAATGCTCTTGATGGAACAACTGTATTACATTCTTTACTAGCATATTAACATTTTAATAATAAATTTATATATTCCATGCAACTAAAAAAATTTATCCTTTTGGGGGTTATTTGTAGACATATAAGATATGCATATAATTCATAAAGTGTGTATTTATATACATTCATATGAATATAGTATATGAAAACCACATGAAATATGTGTTATTATTATGTACATTATGTCAGGATTATATGGTAGCTTACACTAGTTGGTACTGGATTTGTAATTTGCTTCCTGGTTAAAAATTGTATGGTCTGATACTTTATTTTTTAATCTTCATAGTTTCTTCCCTTAAGTACACAAATTAAGGTCACATTTCATTGACTGTATTGACTATAAACCTATACATATTTCTTATTTTCGTATGATAATAAATATTAAGGGAAATGAGTTTACTTATATTTATATATGAAGAATATTTTAATTTTGTTCAGTAGCAACTGTTTTGATGACATATTCATGTTTTAGTTCAATGTAATAATCATCAAGGCCTCATTATGTCCCAAGTACTAGTCCCTACTTTGAATATGAAAATTAATGTTTAAAAAATAGTTCTTGCCTGCAGAGTTTGCCATTTAGACTTACAGTAGACTTTATTTCTTGAGACAGTTTCACAAATTGTATATTTCCTCCCCCTTTCATCCATCCTTGGGAATTCTGTCCTTTAAGGAGAGAGAGGAGCAGAAAAATTCTGCCTACAGATCCTTTCAAAAAAAAAAAAGGGAAATGGATCACTTACTTTTGAGAATCCTTATATTGCCACATTCCAATGGTTAGTGATGTCTTGATTATCTCCAGATTTTAAAGGTAAAGAAATAACATTTGATGCTTTGTGTTTCCATAATTGACCTTTTTGTTTTTATATTTAAAGAAATATTCTATAAAGTACAACCCAGGATATGTGTTGGCCAGTCGCCTTGGAGTGAGTGGATACCTTGTTTCAAGGTTTACAGGAAGTATTTTTATTGGAAGAGGATCTAGGAGAAAGTAAGTTTATGTTAGAGAAATTTACTTAAAGTGGCAGAAAAAATTAAATGATAAACTGGTTAATATTTTAGTATTTATTTTCTTTTATTAATTGCTCTGAATTTTCTTTAAAAATTATGCATAAATTCCTCTGATGGTGATCTTTCATCTAAATGGCACATGTTTTAGGTGTTTGGAAAGACAGTTCTTATTTTTAGCAGCTAACAAATTGAACCTTGAAAAAAGGTATCAGAAAGTGTGTGTGAATCTCAATAATATATTTCCCTGCATTTTCTTATTTCATTCTCTTCTCTAGTTACATAATCTATTTATATGATTTATTAGTTTGGGTTTTGAAGCCTTTCCTCTAGTTTCTCAATTATTGCTAGTTTGGAAATAACTATGAAAACTGTAGAAAAACAATCAAAATTAAGTTTTTTCTAAGATTGAAAGCAAACTTTGTATTCTTTGAACAAAATTTTAAAACGTGTGTGTGTGTGTGTGTGTGTGTGTGTGTGTGTGGTTTAAATTCAGCCCTCATGGAGACCATAAAGCAAATGTGGGTTTGAATCTCAAATTCAACAAAAAAAATGAGGAGGTACCTGGATATACTAAGAAAGTTGGAAGTGAGTGGATGTATTCATCTGCAGCAGAGCAGCTTCTTGCAGAGTACTTAGAGAGGTAAGTACCTAACAGGATCCTACTAAGCATCCAAAAATATGGGAATGTAGTAACTGTTTTGCTTTGCTGATACCAATTTTAGACAAAAAATGTTTCCTTTGGTAAAATGTGACATGTATTACATATAAATTTAATTTTGTATCATGGAGCATCATAGCTATTAGCTAAAAGAAAATAGAAAAATATTGTATATTATTTAAATGAAAAAAGATGATAAAAATTGGCCTCCTTTTATCTTTTTACATTAAAAATTTTTTTTCTAAGATTTTTTTTTTTTTAAGTAATCTGTATACTGAACTTGCATCTCAAACCTACAACTCTGAGATCAAGAGTTGCACTCTCCACCAAGTCAGCCAGGAGCCCCTTGTCTTCCTTTTAATTAAAATTTTCCTTAACTTACTATCATAAATTAATCACTACTTTGCAAGTCTGTGTTAGTAGAAAGAGAATTGAATTGGATAAACAAAACAACTCTCCACATGGTGGATTTTCTGAGTCTTAAAACTCCAGCCAGATGATAGATTACTACCTTAAAATTATTGAATTTTACGCTAAAATGGTGTAAGAAATCAATAAATCTTAGCTCCTCATGATAAAAATGAGAAAACTGTATACTGAGGTTAACTGAGTTACTCAGTGACAAAGATTTATAGGAAAACCTTTAGTTGTGATTCACAACTGAATGTTCTTTCCTTTGTTCTACTGGTTTCTAACCTTGTTTTTGAGGATCCTCTTAGTTTACTAGGGCTGCCATAACAAAGTACCATGAGCTGGATGGCTTAAAACCACAGAAATTTAATGCCTCACAATTCTGGAGACCAGAAGTCCAAAATCAAGGTGTTTGGTAGGGCTATGCGTCCTCTGAAGATGGTAGAAAAGGAACCATTTCATTCCTCCTTGCTAGCTTCTTGTAGCCTCACACATTTGTTCTTAACTTGTAGATGCATTGCCTCCAGTCCTCCATCTTTGCATGTGTTCTCCCTGTACATCTTCATATCATCTTTCCTCTGTTAATGTCTGTCTCTGTGTCCAAATTTCCCCTTTTCATAAACACACAGTCATGTTAGATTAGAACCCTCCCTGAAGGCCTCATTTTTATTTTATAACCTCAATAAAACTGTATTTTCAAATAAAGTCACATTCTGAAGGTAATAGGAGTGAGACTTCAATCTATCTTTTTGGGGGAAGGAATATATTCAATACATATTACCATCTGAAAATTTATTTCTTCTGTTCACTTCCATATTTCTTTAAGATACTGTATTTACCTTTTCATGATTTTCCAACTTGACATATCCATTGATTTCCAACCATAAAAGATGAAGCTTTAGCTCTCTTTAGCTACCTCCCCATTCTATTCCTTACCTCCCTGCACACACACGTGTGTATGTATGTGTGTATGTATGTATATATATACATATATATTTCCCCTTTCATTATAGTTGTATTAAATCTGTATTTAAGGTTTACTTGATTGAGATAATCTAAATGGTCACAGGTGGACCTTGTAGAGTATTATGGTTGCATTTCCTTTCTTGTACACATTTTTCCCCATCTGGTTTAATCATTTGTTATTGTCTATATTTACGTAACTAATTCAACCCTAAACTCTTTGTCATAACTGGAAGAATTCTTATGGTCAGGCAGATCAAGAAATTTTTCAGTTCCATTTTCTTCATGTAGACTTTCTCCTGAAACCATCTGTCTTCCTGCTTCAGTGTAAACTAATTGTTTTCTAGGGCTATCACACAGCTCTGCTCTCATTCTAGCTTTTCTCTATACTGTCATCTTAGGAATTCCCTACACCATTCTCCTTTATAGGGTTCCCTTATTTCCTGGCTTTCATACCTTACTTTTTCGGGTTTATGTCTCCAGTTTGATGGAGCATTTACTTCAGTAGCTTCCTAAGAAAGCTTATGAGTCTGGAGATGTTTTTATTCTTCCCTGATCAGACTTGATACCTGGCCTGGGTATAGAATCCTAGATTGGAAATTATTTTCCCTCAGAATTTGAAAAGTACTGCTCTATTCTCTTTTTGTTACCTGTGTTGGTGAGAAATCTGGTGCCATTGTGATTCTGAATCTTTGTGTATGATCTGTTTTCATTTTCTGAAATCTTTTTAGAATCTTCCCTTTACCAGTGCAGTTTTAATAATATGATACTGTGTGCCTTTGTCTGGATCTTCTTTCTTTCCTTTGGCTGTTTAGTTCTTTCACACTTAAAACTGATGCCCTTCCGTTCTGAGAAAATTTCTTGTATTAATTCTTTGATAATTTCATCCTCTCCTTTTTTTCTGTTCTTTCTAGGGCTTATGTTAGATGATAGACCTCTGGATTAATCCTCTTAATTTTCGTATCTCTTCTCACCCATTTTCTATATTGTTATACTTCTGTTCTACTCTCTGAGAGATTTCTTCAACTTTATCTTATATCATTTTTATTTTTTTTTATTTAATCATTTTTAATTTCTAAAAATGTATCCTTATTCTCCAGCATTCCTTTTTTTATAGTATCTTGTTCTTATAATGAATAAAATGTCTTTTTCTTTGAAGGTGGTAGTTCTCATTTTCTTCTCTTCTCTGTATTTGCTCTTTTCTCCAAAATGCACTTTTTTTCTGTTTTGATTCCACCTTTCATATTCAAGATTTTTTTTTTTTTTTTTACTTGTCTGGTGGTTCTTGGATGTCTACTCATATTTAAGAATGAGGCATTAAAAAGCTGATTGGAAATTTAGTGTGTTTCAGTGGAGCTTGTCAGGTGGGACTTTGCTATTTCTGCAGAGGACCTCCAAATGTTACTATCCATGTATGTATGTTTTCTCTCAGGCTGGCTAGTTTCCCTACAGAGATATCCTCCAGCCTTTTTTTTGGAGGACAGATGTGAGAAACAAAACTGACATAAGTGTTTTGGAAATTAACCAGAGAAAAGGGATTTTATTATATAGTGGATACTATGAAATGCCCTCCAAGCCTCCCTATAAGACTAGAGGTCTTACTTCTTTGGGTGCTAGGATGCTATTGTCTGACAGCCCTCAGCTGTGTGCTCTCTTCATAAATTACCTTGCAGAAGAGAAGTGCCCCACCTAAAGTTTTGTCCCCTTTTCCACAATAGCCACAGATCCAACACCTGATCTACAAGGAGGTGTAAAAGACATAACTAACCTGATTGACCTAGTTCAGGATACATCTGAAGGGCCATCTTAGTTTGAAATCTCTGTAGGACTGACCAAGGAGTTTAATAACAGAGGATCACAGCCCAGCTTCTCCCTACTCAATGCTGCTTCCTTTCTTTTTTCCTTCCCCTCTATATGTGTTAATTCCACAAGAGCTCTCTGATAAACTTTCTTGTTTAGTTTCATCTCAAGAGTGTGCTTGCTAAAGAAGTTACACTTCCTATTCTGCTTCCTAGCAACACATCGTAGTTACACTTTCATTAGTTCCCTGTCATCTCCTCACGTCCTACCCGCCCATCTCCCATGCCTTGTGTATCTAAAGGTAGAGCATCCCCTGTTCAACCTCTCCAAAAGATAAACTACAGACAGTTCTTATGCTGGGTGAAGGTGAGTAATCATGTGATTATCCAACTGCTTATTATACAAAATTTTCAACTAAGAGCCTAGTAAACTTCACCCTGCCCATACTACAGCATTAAAATGTACTTGGAGCCCATAATTTCTAAGCTTTTGCAGACTTGGCACATTTTAAATAATCTTGTTTGTTGTTGACTTCCCACCCTGGTTGCTTAGGGTGCAGCTTTTTCCCATCTTTCAAATCAATTAATACTTACCCATCCAGTTTCCAGTTCCTAAAATTTTCTAAACAACTCATATATGCTATCAGACTCACCACTTCTCTTTTCCTGCCTTTCTGGGTCTCTGGCCTATTTTATACTTTACTCTTTTTTTTGTTTTGTTTTGTTTTTTTTTGTAGGTTAGGAAGTGAGCAAAAATTAAGCTCATATGTTCAATCTGCTATGTGTATTTAAAGGTCCTGCACTATTCAGGAAGCAATGGAGTTTTGAGGACTATGAGAAGAAACTTTTAGTTTATTTTATTTTTCTTTATTGTGGAATGATCCAGCTTTGTTGTGAAAATTAGAAAATGAACCTGTAGATATTATTTTTGTCCATTTATCACCTATCATTATGATCTAAAAGTGATTAGAGCCAGTAAATGAAGTTTATAAATAAAGCTTATTATAGTTTATGAATTGAATCATTTCTCCCTCAGCTGCTGGCAGTTTTTTTGAGGGCCTATGAATACTTTCAAATTATTTAGTCTCTATCCTTTATTAATACTCTGTGTATAACAGTCAGTCCTCAATATATTTTATATGTCCCCTTAGGATCCAAAATTATTTGATAGCAAGTTTATGTGAAGTTAGCCATACATATTTTCTAAGCAGTATTTTTGTTTGTTTGGCTAGAGCTCCAGAACTATTTAGTTATATAGCCAAAAACAGCCAGGAGGATGTATTCTATGAAGATGACATTTGGCCTGGAGAAAATGAGAATGGGTAAGCCAAATTTGTAGTATTTATTGGCTCATAGTTCAACTTAGTAGTTCTAGTGAAAGCTACAGTAGTTAATCAAGAATTTATATTACTTTTGTGGGGAGGGTTTTATATATATATACATATATATAATACATACATCTGTTGCTTTAAGATCTTCATATATCAGTAAAGTACTTTTAAACTAATTTACTGGGTTTTTTTAATTACTGAGAAATAATAGGTCCATGTTGATACTAGATTTATAACTATTTCCAATTAAGTTTAGTGATTATTAATTATTTGCTGTCGTTTATAATTCATAACCCTTAGAAAATTTATATTAGGCATTTTTTATAAACCCTCAGTAAGTTTTAATCATTGTGAAAAAATTATTGTTTTTAAATGTAGTGCTGAGAAAGTTCAAGAAATTATTACTTGGCTAAAGGGACATCCTGTCAGTACTTTGTCTCGTTCTTCTTGTGATTTACAAATTCTGGATGCAGCTATTGTTGAGAAAATTGAGGAAGAAGTTGAAAAGTGCAAGGTACTAATTTTCAATAACCAAGACGATTGATGATATTTGAAGTTAAATTGACTGTATATCATTCTACAGATAATTTATTTGTGTTTGCATCAAGTAAAACGTGAACTCAATGTTTCTAATTTATGTCAGGTAATCCTATAAAAAATGTTCCAGCCATTTCCAGTGGTCATTAATAAATTTATCTGAATAAATAGAAATGTACTTTAATGTATAAAAGCTATTAACATTTAAATTTTATGTCCTAATGGTGTTTCTAATTTTAGGAATTAATACTATGTAATTCTAGCCAAAATATAAAGTTTATGATTAAGAAATAAGGTCGATCCCCTATTCCTTCCTATTCTTTTTTTAAAGACATAGTTCTTTTTATAAAACATAAACAGTGTTTAATGCAGTTTTACAGAATCACTTGTAAAATGTACTTTTCCATCCACAAACACATTCAGTATTTTTGAAATCCTGCTTAATCTCCTATTTTTGGGGGTCTTGATTTTTAAAAGCAATCATCTTTTGTGTTGCCTTAACTATTTTATTTTGATCTTCTATCTTGATATAATAGAAAATGAATTATATTCCTTTTTTAAAATTTTTTATTTTATTTTCCACACGTTGGCCTTTTTTATTAAAATGATGTTGCTTTGCTAACACAGCAGTCTAATAGCAGACTAAGTTAAGAAATGGGCTCTGAAGTCATTTTCCCCCATTTCTCTTTCAATACTTATAACCTTAGGCAGGATACTTAAGATATTTTCCATACCCCTATGTCTTCATTGGTAAAATGAGAATAAAATAGTGCCTACTTCATAGGGTCATCAAAAGGATTAACTAAGTTAATGCATGGAAACTCCTTCTAGTAATGCCTATTTTTAAGCCCTAATGATGCTTGGCTATTATTATTTGAATTCTTTCATCACATATTCAAGAGTTATGGAGGCAGTCTGGAAAATTACTACTAGATGACTCTTTTTCTCTTTAGGAAAAACTATAAGGCTTAGAGCCAAGAGTCTGATTTTTTTTTTTTTTTGAAAGATCATTGATACTCAGATAAGGAGAGAAACCTACATTTCAGGATCCCTGGGTGGTTCAACGGTTTAGCGCCTGCCTTCGGCCCAGGGCATGATCCTGGGGTCCCGGAATTGGATCCCACATCGGGCTCCTCGCATGGAGCCTGCTTCTCCCTCTGCTTCTCTCTCTCTCTGTCTCATGAATAAGTAAAATCTTAAAAAAAAAAAAAGAAAGAAACCTGCATTTCATTTTTTTTAACCTTCATTTCTTTTTTTCAACCTAGAATAAAATCCATTTGTACAGCATTGTTTTTGAAACGAGTTTTCCACTTAATAAAGGTTTATTACTCTAAGGCCCCAAATTTTACTTTGATGCTTGAGATTCTCCATTTCTAACAAGCTCCCACATGATTGTGAATAGTCAGACCCCAGAACTTTTCATTTAGTAGCTGTGGATTGGAGCCTATTTTGAAAATTCATCAGTTTATTAATTTCCCTAATGAATCAGGTTTGACTGCCATGTCCTGTAATCAGTGCTATAATGTAGTAATACCTAGAGACATATTAAAGCATATGGGTTATTTTTTTCATATGCAATACTCCAGGCAGAGGTTTGGGGTCTGCTTTTTATAATTGTTTTATGTTTATTTTTTTCTCCTTCCTGCTGTTTTCAGGGGGTACCAGTTGTACCATATTAGTCCTAGTCTGCTGTGGGCTGGAAGCATGGACATCCTGTCAGTACTTCCTTCACTATTCATTCTATTTACAATTGCAATCTCTCTCCATACTGTGGTCCCCCTTACCTGCTTTATTTTTCTCTATGCCTTTTACCATCAAACATACTATATATTTTCCTTATTTTGTTTCTTGTATGTCTCCCTGAATAAAGGAACAGATCGCTATTTTATCCTCAGCACCTAGATCAGTACAAGGCACATAAATGGCACTCAGTAAGGATTTGTTGAAAGAATAAATGAAATGTCTTCATAATAAAAGATAATAGGGTCTGTTTAAAGTCTTGAGCATTTTACAATATATAATACATGAATTCTATAGTATGTGGTCTCTGTAGCTTGTAGCTGTTTAATGCCCTTTTATACTTATTTCTGTAAGGTATGTTCTAAAGATAGGTGGCTGCCAAATAAGTAAACTGTTGCCATTTTTCCTAGTTGATAAGAATTCACTTAAAAAATATTTAATGTGAATAATAGTTATGGATAGCAAAGGATATAAACTATTCTCATGTTTTTATTAGGTAGAGCAGGTATTGTTATTTCTATTTTACAGTAGAAGGAGGCTGATGCTTAAGTTGAGTGTGAGTTCACAAAATTAACAAGAAGTAAACTTGGGACACAACTCTTCTTCCTGCATTTGTTAGATGATCAAAAAATTCAGGCATCAAAGCCAATTTCACAATAGATTCCAAAATCCAGGGCTTTGTTAAATCAGTGCCACCTTAATTTTTATAAGTTGCCAATAGACCGACTGATCTATTGTCATAGATCAGTACTTTATATATTTTTTTCCTTTAATATAAATCTTCATTGACTATAACATAAAATTCTTTTTAGAGTAAAAAAGCATTTGAACAAAATAGCATTTACATAAATTTCAAACAGATCAATCTAATCTTTTGTTAGTAGTAAGGTTACTTTGGGGAAAGTAGTAACTGGGAGGGAATACAGGAGTTCTTATGTTGTGCTTAGTAATCTTCTCTTTCCTGAACTCAGTATGGTTATACATAGATAAGCTCACACTATAAAAATTAATTGAGTGTATGCATACAATTTTGTATTTTTCTATGCCTTATATACTTGAACAAAAAAACTTACCTTTAAAAACATTTTAAAGGGTACCTGGGTGGCTCAGTCAGTTACGCATCTGCCTTCAGCTCAGGTCATGATCTTGGGGTCCTGGGATTGAGCCTCATGTTGGGCTGTCCATTCAGCAGAGAGTCTTCTCCCTCTCTCTCTGCCTCTCCTCTCTGCTATGCTCTCTCTCTCTCTCTCCCTCAAATAAACAAAATCTTTTTAAAAAATTTAAGATTTTAAATTTATTAATGAAAAAAATATTTTTTTAAAGATTTATTCATAAGAGACACAGAGAGAGAGAGAGGCAGAGATATAGGCAGAGGGAAAAGTAGGCTCCCCACAAGGAGCCCGATGTGGGACTCAATTCCAGATCCCAGGATCATGCCCTGAGCCGAAGGCAGATGCCCAGTCGCTGAGCCACCCAGGCATCCCCCCAAAAAATGATTTTTAATTTATTTATTCATGAGAGACACAGAAAGAGAGGCAGAGACATCAGAGGGAGAAGCAGGCTTTACACAGGGAGAGCCTGCTTGTTCCCAGGACCCTGGGATCACGACCTGAGCCAAAGGCAGATGCTCAACCCCTGAGCCACACAAGTCCTCCCCCCCCCGCCCAAAAATTTTTTTTTAAGTAAGAATTTATTATTCCGGGCAGCCCAGTTGGCTCAGCAGTTTAGCGACACCTTCAGCCCAGGGCCTGATCCTGGAGACCCGGGATAGAGTCTCACATTGGGCTCCCTACCTGGAGCCTGCCTCTCCCTCTGCCTGTGCCTCTGCCTCTCTCACTCTCATGAATAAATAAGTAAAATTTAAAAAAAAGAATTTATTATTCCTCCCTGCTACATCTGAAGAACTTCAAATATTCTTTAAATTACTCATTTCATTTGGTTTTTAAAAATGAATAAGAATGATGGCCAACTGAATAATAATAATTTTATATTTTAATGTAAATCCAAATAATAATTTTATAATTTAATGTTTTTAAATATTTAAATTTTTTTCTTTCTTCAGCAAAGAAAGAATAATAAGAAGGTACGAGTAACAGTGAAGCCCCATTTGCTGTACAGAGTAAGTTTCCTATCAAAGAATTAAAAGTTGTTGTTTTTACTTTAAAAGTATAGAAGGAACAAAATGATTTTGTTAGAGTAATAGAATAATTATTTCAAATTAGAGTTAATAATAATTAAAGCTTTCTTCTCTTCAGCCTTTAGAACAGCAACATGGAGTCATTCCTGATCGAGATGCAGAATTTCGTCTCTTTGACCGTGTGGTAAATGTGAGGGAGAACTTTTCAGTTCCAGTTGGCCTTCGGGGCACCATCATAGGAATTAAAGGGGGTAATATCTCAGTACTTGGCATGTCTTCAACTGCATCTGTAATTACAATGTAAAACACAAATTTCTGTGTCTTAATTCTTAAGCAGAGAGCAACAATGTACATATAGTTAACACTACTGTACTATACACTTAAAAATGATTAAGGTGGTAAATTTTTTGTCATTTATTTTTTATTAAAAAAAAAAAGAAAAGGATGAGAGAATGGAGGAAAAAGGAAAGAAGCAACTAAGGATCTAAATGTGCCTCACAGGAATGAGCATGAGCAGCTTTACAGTATAGATTACAAAAAAAGTCAGTCCAGCATGAAGCAGCAAATCAGGTGTCAAGGTGTTGGCAGTCCTGTTCTCTCATGTCTCAAGCACTCAACCTTGGTCTGATTGTCTGGACTAGGAATGGTAAGGGCCAGATGGGTATAGTGAAACAACCCTCCTAATGCTGTCTGCTCAACCCCCTGCATCACCTGCTCAAATACTGAGCTTATTGGATTCTATTCTAGTTAAGTTGTCTTAACAAGGCCTTAGGACTCTGATAACATAGAAGTTTCCTTTCTTCTGACAGTTCCTATCAGTAATAGAGACTGCTTGGAATCTTGTCTTGAGAGGATTTTAAAGCTATCTTCTTATACTGCCCTCAGCTGAGACCTCATTTCCACAGTCAATTTTGCTAAAGGGAGAAAACAATCCTTTTACCTTTTGTAGTATTAATAATCTTTTGAGGAAGTGCCCCTCCCTCAGGGAATAGGAACCTAGGTGAGCTTTAAACCTTCAGAGGAGAAACTGCCTCTCGCTGAGCCTTACTTTTTTGAGTTTAGATTTCTGGTAAAAGTATCAGATTGAAAGGTACAGCTGGGGCCGCCTGGGTGGCTGAGTCAGTTGAGCATCTGCCTTCAGCTCAGGTCATAAACTCAGGGTCCTGGGATCAAGTCCTGCTTTGGGCTCCTGCTCAACAAGGAGCTTGCTTCTCCCTCTCCTTCTGCCTGCCACTCTGTCTACTTGTGCGCGCTCTCTCTCTCTCTCTCTCTCTGTGTCAAATAAACAAAATCTTAAAAAAAAAAAAAAGAATGAATGAATGAAGGAAGGAAGGAAGGAAAGGTACAGCTGGATGTTAGGGAATGGATGAGCTCTGCAGGCCTGGTTTCAGCTGGGCAGTGAAAGACTAGGGATAGGGGACAGAAGATATTTCTCCACTCCTAACCCAGGCTAGGATATTATCAAATATTGTGCTAGGGTTCTTCAGAGAAGCAGAATCAATAAAGTGGAAAAGAGGTGGGGAAAGGTGGAGAGAAATTGGGGCAGGGGCCGGTAAGCAATGAAGAGAGGGAAGGGAAGAAGAGAAGGAGAAAAGGAAGGGAGTAGGGTCGGTCAATTCTGAAGTAATGCAATAGACTGTATTATTAATTTGGGCTTAGAATTAAAATATAGCTAATTATGTCACTTTACCTTGGTGTTTTGGATTAACTTAATTTTGCGAGATATATATCATCAGCCTTTCTGCCAAATTTTGTTCTTCTTTATTCCTAAGTTTATTGCACTGTCTTTCTCATGTGTCTCATATCTCAGTTATGATATCCCTAATCTAGCAAGTCATCTCAGTCAGAACCTTGGAGTTATCTTTGGCATCTCCATCCTTTTTATCTAGACAGGTCTTACCAATTCTAACTGATAATTTTTCCATTCTCTCCATTCTATTCTCTTTATTAAGTAAACTGCCATATTTTTAAATCTTCATTGTCAAATTTTATCTAGTTTACACAAGGCCTTCTAAACTTTGAACTCCAAAGGTTACCTCTCTTATTAAGTCTTTTATTATGAATAATTTCCAACATAGAGTAAAGCAGAGGCAAAATACAATTAATTCCATCCAATTTAAAATATTATTTACTTTAAATAATACCAGTAAGAGTCTGTGAGTTTATCTACTTTTCACTTACTGAATTCCCCTACACTATTTTCTGATAGTTGTAATGGCTCTTACAATTCAAAAACTTAAATGGTGATTTTTCATCATGTGATTTTTAAATCTTTCTTATTTAACAGCTAATAGAGAGGCTGATGTACTGTTTGAAGTATTATTTGATGAAGAATTTCCTGGAGGCTTAACAATAAGGTTTGTATTTCCTGGTGATAATTACATTTTGTAAATATATCTCCGTGGCCAGTGACTTTACATTACTTTTTTATTTGCCCGCAATTTGAATTCTTATTATATGCAAGACAATACACATACTATTAGGGATGTATCTGAGTAAGACAAACATGCTTTCTAGTCTCATCGAGCTTTCATTTCAGTGGGGAAGATAATTGTGTAACTGAAAATATTATTTAAAATGTGAGAAGTGCTGAGGAGGAGTTCAGGTTTCTAAAAGAGTATGACTTATCTTGAGAATTCTAGAAAGGTTTCCTTGACAAGTGATATTTAAGATGGGACTTGAAAGACTGAGTAATAGTTAAGTAGAGAAAGAAGGAAGAAGAATGACAAATGGTCAGGAAGAGGAAATAGTGTGCAACAAAGGATTTATTCATTCATTCATTCAAAAAAAGAATGATAATATGTCTAAACTTCAACAACTATGGAAGATTAGAGTAACAGATAAAAGCAAGGACTGTGGGTCACCTGGGTGACTCAGCAGTTGAGTGTGTCTGCCTTTGGCTCAGGGCGTGATCCTGGAGTCCCAGAATCGAGTTCCCCATCAGGCTTCCTGCAGGGAGCCTGCTTCTCCCTTTGCCTGTGTCTCTGCCTCTCTCTGGGTGTCTCTCATGAATAAATGAATAAAATCTTTAAAAAAAAAAAAAAAAAAAAGCAAGGACCATACTGTGCAGGTGCTTATAAGCCAACTTTGAAGACATATTAGGGATTTTGGTATCTTAATCTTTGTCCTTAAAGCAATGTCATCAAAATCAGACATGTAACATGATCAGATTTATATTTTAGTGGGATTATGGGTACATGGCCATACTCGCGTGGTTTGAGGAAACAGGAAATTGAGCTGACCCTTGAGGAGTTTGACCATGAAGGAGGTTAGCAGGTTTAAAGCAAGAGGATTGGATTTTTTGTTTTTAACTTAGAGAGATTTATTTATTTTGGAGCTGCACTGATAGAAAAGTTAAAGTTACAGGAAAAAGGATTATGCTAGAGTAAATGATGCCTGGAATGAGTTCTGTCACGTAACCTTTGTGCTACTTTGAATAGGTAGCTAAAAGGCTTCTGAGGGGTCTATTCTGAAACTTTTCAGAAATGTATCATCTTATAAATGGAGATTTTTCTATGATTTCAAGTTCCTCTACTGAATTTAAAAGTAATGTTTACTAATTCAGACTATGGACTATCTACCAAAAAATAATGAGTCTTCTTCTCCCTAACACATTTAGTATTATTTCCCTCTGAAATAACTGTTTACTTTTAGGTGCTCACCTGGTAGAGGTTATCGACTGCCAACATGTGCCTTGGTGAATCTTACTCATGGGAGTCGCTCTGAAACTGGAAATCAGAAGTTGACAGCCATTGTGAAACCACAACCAGCTGTGAATCACTATGGCTCAAATTCATCAATTTCATCTGGTCATTTGGGAGGCCTGAACCATTCCCCCCAGTCACTTTTTGTTCCTACTCAAGTAAGGCTCCTAGTCTTTCATTTCTTTCTGCCCCCTTAAAATCTCAGGCACTTTGTAAGTAAAACCTAATTTGACTTAGTTTTTAAAATATTTTTGATTCAAGTCAACTTCAGATTTGTTTTAAGTTAATAGGCTAGCAAAGGATGTTGTTGGGGCACCTAGGTGACTCAGTCGGTTAAGTGCCTACCTTCGGCTTAGGTCATGATCCCAGGGTTCTGGGATTGAGGTCCATGTCAGGATCCCTGCTCAAGCAAGGAGTCTACTTCTCCCTCTCTGCCTATTCCCTGGCTCATGCTGTCTCTCAAATAAATAAATAGAATCTTAAAAAAAAAAAAAAAAAAGCTACTGATAGCATCCTACATCTCTTTTCATATATTTACTTTTCAAACTAACATTTACATTTTTTTCTTTTATAACTCAAACGTATTCTATCTGTATGAAATGGCATGAATTTGAAAGGTTAAAAGGGAGAGAATTACATTTATCAAAAACCATTCTCAATTCCTATCCATGCAACTCATGGGTGATTTCCTCTATTTTATCTTTCTGGGAACAAAAATTGTGACATTTAACCTTGTTTAACTCCATTTCACCAAATCTTTTTTTTTTTTTTTTTTTTTTAAGATTTTACTTATTTATTCATGAGAGACACAGAGAGAGAGGCAGAGACATAGGCTGAAGGAGAGGCAGGCTCCATGAAGGGAGCCCGATGTGGGACTTGACCCCAAGACCCTGAGATCACAACGTGAGCCAAAGGCAGAGAGATGCTCAACCACTGAGCCAACCGGGCACCCTTCCGTGTCACCAAATCTTAACCACATTTTAATTCAAGTAATACATGTTCATTATAGACTAATTAGAAAACACAGAGATAATAGCAAAGGAGATAGAAGTAAAAATCAAGTTTCATAGGTTATCACTATTAAATTTTGGTGCATATTTTTTCAGTTTTAATCTGCACAAAATAAATTCCTCATAAGTATTGGCTGATTTTTTAATGTTAGATTACTTTTGGGTAATATTTTAAAGGTTTTAAAAATAAAATCGTTAGATGGTAGCTTGAATGAGATAATTTGTCTGTACTAGAAGACTAAAAACTCTGTTGGTGGGGATATTGATTTAGTATAATCTTCCAAAGCATTTGTCCTGCTTTAAATACTTTTCAATAAAACCATTCAAAATCAACTACATATGATGAAAACCATTTTCATTCCAATAGAATATTTTTATGATGACTATTCTGAGCTCCAGGAAAAGAAGAACTGAAATTTCCAATAATGGAATATCCTACCTAATGCTAAATAACTTAAATGATAATTTTTTTTTATCTTTATTTTTTCACACTTCAGTTTCTTAAGAAATTTTTTGTGCTTTGCCAGGTACCTACTAAAGATGATGATGAATTTTGCAACATTTGGCAGTCCTTACAGGGATCTGGAAAGGTTCAACACTTTCAACCAACTCTACAAGAGAAGGTTGGTATACCTTGTTGGATGGACACTTAGTTTAAAAAAACAAAATTTACATTTCTTTTGTGGGTATGCAATGATTAGTTTTTTCCTAAAATCTCATAAAATAGAAATAAGTTTTAATCATGAATTTTCATAATTCTCATCAGCCATATATAAAATTTTTTGGACTCATGAGAGGGAATATAGATAATTTTTCTTTTATAAATCAATTTTGGATTTTATTTCAGTTGTTTGCAAAATCATAATAACTATATCTTAAATTCAACAAAGGCCTTAATGCACTTGTTAACTTATTCATTTCCACTTGAATGTGGAGCTTTATGCTAGCAGTTGGTTGTCTTAAATATGAATGAGCAAATTCATATTCCTTGATAGAGATTAAGAAGGGAAAAGAAATTCTCCTAAAGTAGTAGACTCAGATTTAAAAAAAAAAAAAAAAAGGAAAAAGTAAGGAATAAATTCCTACAATATTTTTTTGCTAGTTACTATCTTCTCAGCTTAGGTCAAGAAGGAATGTTCTCACAAGTTTATAAATCAGTAGCCTGCACCATGAAGGCCTCATTTATTCTAATGTCCTCCAGTGATGGTGGCATTTTCAGATTGAAGAGGAGTCAGTAACAAAGGAAATGATGGTAAAATAAACATAAAAAGTGAGAATGACAAAATACATAGGTCTCCTCTGCCAATGTTCTAAGTTTTGCTTAGATCATCCATAAATCTTTTCTACCCAAATGTAGTCCAAATCCAGATTTTCAAACTCTCTCTTCCTCTCTAATATATTTGATACTGCTAACCATTCATTCTTTAGAAATACTTCGTTATCATTCATTTATTTCATTAATTCAGTCAGCATGCATTTATTGAGTTCTTATGTGCATTGTTCTATGTGATGAGAATCTAGCTATAAACAAAATAAAAATTCTGGCCCCCAAACAAGTCGTATTCTAGGGAGGAAAAGACAATAAACAATAAGTAAATTGCATGACATATTAGATGGTAATACAAAAGCTTGAGAAAAATTTCAGAGAAGGAAGATAGGGAACATTGGCAGGAGAGGGAGGAAAAGTTTTGTAGTTTTAAATAAAATGATCAGGTAACATTTGAGTAAAGATTTGAATGAAATGAGGAGTAGAGTATGTAGAAATCTGAAGGGAGAGTATTCCAGACTAATTCAAAGACCATTTTGGCAAAGCCAATTCCAGGTATACTCAAGGAAGAGAAAGAAGACCATTTATGGTTTTGAATCAATAGGCTGAGTTGTAGGAACTGTAATTAGATACCATGCAGGACTTTCTGGGTCATTATAAGGACATCATTTTTTACTCCGTGAAATTAGGAATAACGAAGGACTTGGAGCAACAGATTGACATGATGTGATTTATATTTTAATAGAGTCATTCTATCTGCTATGTTAAGAATAGAATGTAGAGGAGCCAGGATAGAAACAGATTAGTTAGGAGACTACTGGAATCATCCAGATAGAGTTGATAATTGACTTAGACCAGAACAGTAAGAACCTAGAGAAGTGATCAAATTCTAGGCATATTTGGAAGAAATTGCCATCTAATTATGTATTGGATATGGGGTTAAAAGAGAAAAAAGTGTATTAAAGAGTGTGATTGTTAAGGTCTTAGTAACTAAAATGATAGAGTGGCTGTTACCTGAAAAGGGAAAGATTGCAAGTCAAGGGTTTGTGGAGGAAGATCTGGAGTTCAATTTTGGTCATAGAAAGGTTGAGATATATATTAAACATCTAAGTGGAGATACAGAGTTAGAAATTTCAGTAGAGATGTAGAGTTAGACATTGATTCTGATGGTAATGGAGGATGTCCAAACCAGAGAGAGAAATTTCGGCATGTATGTGTGTATCTATAAAGAGTCAAAAAGATTAGGTGAACCTGACAAACAAGACTGAGAAGGAATGACCATTTTACAGGAAGAAACCCAATAAAGCATGGTGTTCTAGATGCCAAGTGAAGAATGGATGTCAAGGAGAGTAATCAACTGTGTCAAATGCTGGCAGTGGATCAGTTAAAATGAAAACTGAAAATCAACTATAGAGTTTTGCACCTGAGATCATTGGGAATTTTGACAAGAGCAGTTTCAAATAGAGTAATAAGAGTGAAGGAAGAGTTTGTTTAATAAGAGAGAAGGGGAGGGGCGCCTGGGTGTTTCAGCAGTTGAGTGTCTCCCAGGGCATGATCCTGGGGTTGGGATCGAGTCCCACATCGGGTTCCACATCGGGTTCCTTGCTTGTTTCTCCCTCTGTGTCTCTGCCTCTGTGTGTGTGTGTGTGTGTGTGTGTGTGTGTGTGTGTCTATCATGAATAAATAAATATAATCTTTTAAAAAAATAAGAGAGAAGGGGAGAAGAAAAAATGGAAGTAGCAAATATAGGCAATTCCTTCAAGGAGTTACACTCTAAAAGGAAACATTACCCTTGACTCCCCTCTTGCCTTTTGCTTTTTATTCAACTTCTTTCTTAACTTATTTTTCCAACTGTTCAGAGGCACTGTTCCCAAAAACCAAACAACAGGTTTTTTCTCCCCCTTTTATTTTATTGTTTGGTGATGCTGTCTCTTACTTCACTGCTAGTTACCACTTAATCTCTTGTGACCCATACCTCTCAATCAGGATCTAAGCCAGTATCTCTAACTTTCTAGAAGACAGGTATAGATGGACACCACACCATCACCTCAACTGCAAGATGTATCAGAATTGACCTCACCTAAAGCTTCTTCTCTTACCCTTATTTTTAACACTACCATTTCCCCAAGCATATATTCTGAAAAGCATGGAATAAAACCTTTTTCCTTTTTTTTTTTTTTTTTTTTTTTTGCAGTGAGATTCTAAGTCTTTATATCTTGCCAGTTCCCACAACTGGACCTTCGATTGTCATCCTAAACCCAGATTAACCTCCTATCTGTGCTTCCTGCTTCTTATCTCTGCTTTTTAGTCCTTCTTACATAGATAGTACTACTTGATGTATCTTTCCTAATGATCTTTCTTGGAGATCCTTTCAGCTATGTTGGCCCAGTGGCATAATTGAGCAAAATTAATAAGAGTTCCTGGGTTTGAACTCAGTTTATTGCCTGAGGCACTGTGGTGTGATAAATCTGGTACTGGACTCAGAATCAAGAAATTAGATTTGGTGACTCAAATTGAGCAACTCTAATTTCCTTGGGCCTTAGATGACCTCTTTTCCAGCCGTAAAAGAATGTTTTTCAAATAGAGAATATATGGGGCAGTACTAGTGAAATTCAGCCTCAACTGAAACTAGTATCTAGGCCTTCTATAATCTAACTCTAGTAATTCTTATATAAAGTATGTCCAACTCTTTAGTAAAATGGTCTGTTCTAGTAAGATTGGTCTCTTTACTTTCCCTTCTTCCCACGAGTAGATAATTCCTGTTTCTGGTTATGTGTTCTTACTATTCCTTCCACTTTCCTCTCTATCAAAATGCCCCCTTGATCTCCAGCAAGGTCTGCTAGTTATTTTACCACCTATTTCCTTGAGATAAACTCAATACTTGATACTATACTTCCTCAGGATCTTCTGCATGCTGCTTCTGTTATTGGGTTCTGTTTCATTATTTATATCAGCTAAACACTGTCATGTTGTATTTCCTATTACATTCCAAGAATTATGAGCCACCACATACATCACTTAAAACTGTGAAGCATTTGTTAATAAGCAACCTAATATTCATCTGATGAGCAAATTCTAGATAACATGATTTTTAAAAACGTATTCAAGCTCTGGAAAAGGCAAAACTATGGAGACAGTAAAGAAATCAGTGGTTGCCCAGGGGTTAGGAGGAAAGGATCAATAGGCAGAGCACAAAAGATTTAAAGGCATTGACAATAATTTGTATGATACTGTAATGGCTCATGCATGTAATTATACATTGTCTGAACTCATAGAATGTATAACACCAAGAGTGAACCCAACATAAACTATGGACTTTGAGTAATAATGATGTGTCAGTGTTGGTTCATTATTGTAATAAATGTACCAGTCTGGTGGAGAATGTTGATACTGGAGAATGCTGTACATGTGCAGAAACAGAAGGGATATGAAATATCTCTGTATCTTTCAATTTTGTTGTAAATCTAAAACTGCTCTAAAAAAAGTCTTTTTTTTTTTAAATGTAAGCTTTTATTGGCAAAATACGACAATGTGAGTAGTAAATAGCTTTATGTAGACATCAAATAGAAGAACCCAAAAAAACTATACCCAAAACTAGAATATTTTCTAATTAAACTTCTGGCATACTTTTTCTCTGATATGGTACTGTGAAATGGGTTTTAGAGTTGAGCTTAAATGTCAGCTCTCTTGTTATTTAGTTCTACAGCCAAATACTTTATCACCTTGAAGAAAATAGTGATAATATTAAGAGTTTAAATAAATCATTTATAAGAATTTTAACTTTCAGGTTGCAGTTCTACCTCAAGAAATAAGTCAAGTAACTCAACATCATAAATCTGGCTTTACTGACAACAGTGTTAAATGTCAGCAAAGAAAACATGAGCCTCACAGAAAATGTAAGTTTAAAGTTAAAAATATATTTATGATTCTAACTGCTTCCTTTTTTTATTAATTATAAGTTTTATTGAGTTATAATTCACATGGCATAAAATTCATTTTTTGTAGTATTTAATTAGTGATTTTTTTTGTTTTTTTTTTTCACAAAGTTGTACAACCTATTCCATTTTCTAGATTTAGATCATTTTCATCACTCCAAAAAGAAACACCATACCTATTAGCAGTCATTCCTCCAGTCCCTGGCAACTATTAATTTACTTTCTATGGACATTTCATATAATCATAAAATTCATGACTTTTTGTGACTGGCTTCTTTCACTTTGCATAATGAACACAAGGTTCATCCATGTTGTAGTCATAGCATGTATCAATACTTCATTCCTTTTTTTTTTTTCAGTCCTTTTTATGGCTGAATAATAGTACATTGTATAAATACTACATTTTGTCTATCCATTCATCTATTGACGGATGTTTGGATTGTTTCCACTTTGGGGCTATAATGAATAATGCTGCTATGAATATCCATGTAGAAGTTTTTGTGTGAACATACATCTACAATTCTCTTGAGTATACATCCAATTGAGTAGAATTACTTAGTCATATGTTAACTCTGTTTAACTCTTTGTGGAACTACCAAACTGTTTTCCAACTGGTGTTTCCCACCAGCAATATATGAGAATCCAGTTTCTCCACATCTTCCATAATACTTGCTGCTGCCCATATTTTTTATTACAGCAGGCCTAGTAGGTATAAAGTTAAATCTCTTTGTGGTTTTCATTTGTGATTCATTAATGACTAAAGACATTGGGCATCTTTTGATGTGCCTGTTGACAGTTTGTGTATCTTTGGAGAAATGCTTATTCAAGTCCTGTGCTCATTTTAAAATTAAATTATTTTTCTTTGCATCCTTGAGTTATGTGAGTCCTTTACATCTTCTATGCACTACATGCATATTGAGATATTTGATTTGCAAATAAGTGCTCTTGCTTTTTGGGTTGTCTTTTTAACTTTATAGTGTCCTTGAAACAAGTTTTTAATTTTGATCAATTCTAATTTATCTTTTCTACTTCCTCTTTAGTCACTTGTGCTTTGGATGTCATAGCCAAGAAACAATTGCATAATCTAAGGTCACAAAGATTTATACCTGTCTTTTCTTCTAAGAGATTTGTAGTTTGGGGTCTTATATTTATTTAGATCTTTTTCTATTTCTAAGCATTTGTATATGGTATGAAGTAGGGATCCATATTCATTCTTTTACATGTGGATATCCAGTTGTTTCAGCACCCTTTGCTGAAAGTCTGTTCTTTTCGCATTGAATTTTCTTGGCACCCCATTGAATTTTTCTTGGCACCCTTGTTCTAAATCAATTGACTATAGATGTATGGGTTTATTTCTGACTTCTCAATTCTATTCCATGGATCTATATGCCATCTATATGCAAAGAACACACTATCTTAATTTATTATAGCTTTGTTATAAATTTTGAAATTTGGAACTTTGAGTCCTCCAGCTTTGTTTTTCTTTTTCAACATTGTTTTGTCTGTTCTGATCTCTTGCATTCTATATGAATTATAGGATCACCCTCCCTATTTCTGTGAAAATGGCAGCTGGATTTCTATAGAGATTGCATTGAATCTGTAGATCATTTTGGAGAGTATTGTCATCTTAACAGTATTATCTTCCTATCCATGAATGTCTTTCCATTTATTTAAGTCTTCTTTAATTTCCTTCAATGATGTCTTTTTTTTTTAAGATTTTATTTATTTATTCATGAGAGACACAGAGAGATAGAGAGGCAGGGACACAGGCAGAGGGAGAAGCAGGCTCCATGCAGGGAGCCTGATACGGGACTCGATCCTGGGACACCAGGATCACACCCTGAGCCGAAGGCAGACGCTCAACTGCTGAGCCACCCAGGCATCCCTCCTTCAGTGATGTCTTGTAGTTTTCAGTATACAAGCCTTACATCTTTTTAAAAATGTATTCCTAGTATTATATTGTTTTTAATGCTATTTATTATCAGTGGAACTGTTTTTTTCTTTTTTTAAATATTTTATTTATTGAAAGAAAGAGTAGAGGGAAGTGCTGAGGGGAGGAAGAGGGAGAGAATCTCCAGCAGACTCTGCACTGAGTGCAGAGCCCAATGTGGGGCTTAATCCCACGACCCTGAGATCATGACCTGAGTCAAAACCAAAAGTTGGATGCTCAAGCCACCCAGGTGTCCCAAGAATGGCCTTTTAAAATATTTTTCTAAAAAGCTATTTTCAAAAAAATTTGCGATTTTATAACCTTGATTCAGGTTGATAATTGCTAAACTATTTTTTGTACCAGTACCTAACTTATTTTTGTTTTGTTTTGTTTTGTTTACATTTTAACTATAGATTAATGTCCCTATAAATCTCATAAATACAACTTAAATATTTTATGTTTAACTGAAATATGGTGTGATTTTTCTTCAAATCATTATTTACATGAATATATATAAACTACATTATCTGGAATTCCAGTTAGCTTTGTTGTGTGTGTCTCAACAAAGGCTTCATGTCAGTACACATTAACTTGCTTTTTTTTTTCCTCTTTTTTGCAAAAGATTATTTCTTTCCCTTCCTTTTCTTCCTTACCTCCCTTACCTCCCACTCCTCTCCCCTTTTATTCCCCTCTCCTATTCCCTGTCTTCCTATATTTGTTCATGTCTTCCCTTCTCTCTTCATCCCATCCCTCCTCCCTGCTGCTTTTCTCACCTTCTCTTTCCTCCTTCCTTCTTCCTTTTTTCCTTTCTACCTTCCTCCTTTTTTTTTTTAAGATTTTATTTATTTATTTGACAGAAAGAGCACAAGCAGGGGGAATGGGAGGAGAAGCAGATTCCCTGCTGACCAAGGATCCACATTTGAGGCTCAATCTCAGGACCCAAGGATCATGGCCTGAGCTAAAGACAGACATTTAACCAACTGAGCCGCCCAGGCACCCCTCTTCCTTCTTCTTCTAATTTATCCTTTTCGTTTTTCCTACCATTTTCTCAATGTCCCCTTAACAAGAATACTAAAATAGCTTCTTAGTTTTTCTCTTACACTCCTTCTATCTATTCAGTAAGCCACTGCCATATTTTAATCTCTGTAAAGCACAATTCTGATCAGATCACTACTTGCTCAAAACCTTTCTGTGATCAGTTGCTGATTGCCTACCAGATTAGCTCCATTATGTTCCTTGACCTCCAGCAGAACTATTCTATTTAAGAGTTCCATAAATACATTCCTTGTTTTGTGCCTCCATTTCTTTTCTCCTGTTATTTCCTTTGCCTAGAATGCTTAGCCTCCTACTCTGCCTTTTGCAAGCTTACATACCTTGAGACTCAGTTACATGTTACCTTTCCTTTTCCTGTATTATTGTTATCTGTATCTCTTCTCCCACTCATCTACATTATAATTTTTCAAAATGAAGGCCTTTTTCTTCTTACAATTCTGTAAGTTTTCAACACAGTCTTGCTGTAGCAAATATTTGGTAAATTTAACTGTTTGTAGCAGTATTTTTCACTTACCATAATTCCTATTTTCTTGTTTCTAGTTAAAGAAGAGTGTAAGAGTCCTAAAACTGAGACTCGGTTACAAAAAATATCAAATAAGCAGGTAAGCTTTCTTAAATCAAATTTCTAGTAGCCAACTTTTGTTAGTAGGTCTGTGGCATCTGAATTTTACAGCCCAAATCCATAAGGTGTATGACAAGAAGGTTACTAAAATATATAACTACCTCTGACACTTAAATGAGAGGTTACACAATTAGAGTCAGGATTTGGGACTAGAAATGTTCGTATATATGTGTATGTGTATGTATATATACAAACACATATATATATTTAATAGTTGGGTGGCCTTGAGAAATTCATTATACCTCTCACGGCCTCAACTATCTTCATCTTTAAAATGGAGTAAAGAGGCACCTGGGTGGCTCAGTAGGTTAAGCATCTGTCTGTCTTTGTCAGAGGTCGTGATGCCAGGGTCCTGGGATCTAGCCCCACATCAGCCTTCCTGCTCAGTGGGGAGCCTACTTCTCCTTCTCTCTCTGTCTGACGCTCCCCCTGCTTGTGCTCTATCAAATGAATAAATAAAATATTTAAAAATAAGTAAAATAAAATGGAGTAAAAATAGGTTACTTGTCTCACTCCATATATGTAGTCATATACATATGTACCTACATACATACAAACATACCTACATACATGAATGTATGTATAAAATACGTGGAAATATGTGTATGTATTCAGCGAATCAATTTAGAATCAACCTACCAAAGTTAATGGTTAATTCTATGGAGTAGCTTGATGGGAGGAAGCTGAAATCATTTATGTTTTATTTTGTATAGCCTCTGATGATTGGTAAGGAAAATATACACATTTTATAATCAAAGAATAACAAATTTTTACTCTAAAAACATTCAACATGTATACTTATGGTATATGTATTGTATGCATACTATATTTTAATATGAAGTTTTAAAAAATTAGATCTTTTATAAGTTAGTAATGTATCAAATTTATAAAAGACATATTAGCAGAGTGTTTGGCACATAACAGGGTCTCAGTAAATATAATCAATTAATATTTAGATACCAGTAAATGGTTGACTTTTAAGGTCCTCTTTTTCAGAAACTCTTATGCTATAATTTCCTTTATTCTGGAGAAGGAATCTATAAACTTTCTCATGGATTCTTTCTCAGAATGTTTTTAATGCTAGAATAAAATAAGTAAGATTTGAAAGAAATTTAATTATATTGAAAGACAATTAGAATCACCCCTATTACCTACATTCATAATTGAAGGAAAACTTCTAAATTCATTTAGAAGTTAATGAAGATAAAGATCTAAGTTTTTGTTCATCCAAGTTTGCAGGTGCCCTTCTTATGATATAAAAGAAAATGGTACATAAAAACACTTGCACCAATTTATTTAGAACACTATTAAGTAGCAGCTATTTTATTTGCACAAAAAGCTCATTCTTACTCTTTTATAGACGATTGGAGGGCCTGCCAAATGTAATATTAAGCTATTGAAGAGAAATGAAAGTGCAGAAGTCTCAGAAAACCAAAAGGTTGTGACTGGTTACCCAAATGCTATTGATAAGGTAAAAGACTATTTATTCAATTTCTCTTCCCAAACTTTAGCAGGGAAGTTGATTGAGTAAAAAGTAAATGATCATTTTTGTACGTAAAATTCTTAGCCTTTTCTATGTCCTTATATTTTCATCTTCATGCACAAAATATTTATTCCTTTAGCCTAACCCTGGAATTGAGAACTTTTTAGCATCCTTGAATATCTCCAGAGAAAATGAAATACAGTCATCTCATCGTGAAGAGCCTCCAAGTGAAGAACTTTTGTCACCGCAGTCATTTGCTATGGTTCGTAGTTTGTTAGAGCTTTTGTACTAGAGTAATTTCACTGTTGTGGCCTATATGCATATATACCCCACGCAGCTGTTAAAACAGTTTTATCTCCCATGTACTGGTGTGTTGCATCATTATTGTCATATTGTGAGGAAAACCATGCCTCCCTGGGGAATTTAGCTATCTGTTTGTTTGTTTTCCTCTTTAAACCGTATAGCTCCCTTCCTTTTCAAACATTGCTACCAGACAATTTGGTCAGGTTAAATAGAAGGATTAAGTATTATTTCTGTGGCAGAAAACATGTGTATTTTTTTTCAACTCGAGACTTGATTTTGCTTATACCTTATCTAAATGTAGTTACCATCTTAATTTTTAACAATGGAACTCATTAAAAGAGGGTTTATAGCTCTGTAAGTCTAACGTTAACTTTTCTCCACCTACCCCCACCATCCTCATACAATCATTTTCAAAACAGAAGGGAACTCGGATGCTTAAAGAAATACTAAAAATTGATGGCTCTGATGCTGTGGACCATAAAAATGAAATGAAGCAGTTTGGTAATGAAGTCACTGTGTCCTCTAATAGAAGAGATGAATATGAACCTTCCTCCCAGCCTAAACAAAATAAGAAATTAAGTACGTAAACAAAGTATTATTATTAATAACCAGTATCATTTCAAATCTTCAGTTCATTTGGGGGTTTTTGTCACAAGCTTTTGAAAATAAAACTACTTGCATTTTTTAAAGAGTATAATTAAGAGTAACAAATGAGAGTATAATTTTTACACTTGTCATTAAATAATAATATAATTATATAACCAATAGATCTATATAGTTTCTGTCTTATGATTACTTAAATTGTGCTATTGTAGATTCTCATTCTGTAGTACTCAAATCTAGGAAAGTTTTCACATTCTAGCTTTTATTCCTCAGTAATTTAAAAACAATTAGCTTAAATACATTATTTAACTTTATTAAGATATTTTTCTATTTATAAAATGAGAATAAACATTGCAAATGATGTGTAATAATTATGTGATAAATATAAAGCAGTTAGCATTGTGTCTGGCATACTATAGGAAACAATAATTGATATTAGTATTATGTTATGATAGCTTGACCAACATAAAAATAGAAAAAGTTGTAAGATCAATTAAAAATAATTAATGGAGGGGTGCCTGGGTGGCTCAGTCAGTTAAGCATCCAACTCTTGATTTTGGCTCAGGTCATGATCTCAGGGTTATGAGATCAAGCCCCATATTGGGCTCCGTGCTGGTTATGGAGCCTGCTTGAGATTCTCTCTCTCCCTTTCCCTCTGCCTCTCCCCCACCCCCTTTCTCTCTCCCTCTCTTAAAAAAAAAAAATGAAGGGAGATATTGGAAAGTAGGTACTTATCTTAAAACTATGAAGCCTACAGCATACCATCTGGCACATGCCAGATTTTAATGCATGTCCATCATGGCTCCTACTATCTGTGTCCCCTATACTTTAGTATTTTGTCTGTGTAATTCTCTGCAGAAGCCTCCTAGGAAGAATAACTAATGCAAAAGTAAGTTGGGACAGAACAGATCTGAGATCATTAAGGATCAAAATCTGGAGCCTAGCTTCATTTATTTTATATTCCAGTGCATATTAAAATAAATAATTAATTTTAAATTCCAGTAACTATTAGGAAACTATCATGGTGACAGACATGCTCTTGAAATAGAACAAAATAAAATTTTAAAACAAACTGGAAAAGACCACTGTCAAAACAATTAGCTTTATTTATTTCAGAATAGTGAAGAATATGATATGTCTTAGAATCAAGAGCTCGTGGTATACCTGGGTGGCTCAGTAGTTGGGCATCTGCCTTTGGCTCAGGCCGTGATCCTGGGGTCCCGGATTGAGTCCCACATTGGGTCCCCCACAGAGAGCCAGCTTCTCTTTCTGCCTATGTCTCTGGCTCTCTCTCTCTCTCTCTCTCTCTCATGAATAAATAAATAAAATCTTAAAAAAAAAAAAAAAAAAAGAATGAAGAGCTCAGAAACCAGCCCAAATTACAGAGCTAATAAGTTGTGGCTTTGGGCAAGTCACTTTACCTTTTTGTAATCTATAAGAAGTTTAGGTTCATTCTTCACTGAGGTATGCTCTTGTTCTATTAGCCAGTTTATTGATCATAAAGTGAACTTTTAGAATGTTTTAATCATCTTCTAAAAGTACTTTTTAAAAGGGTTACTTTTAGAAAAAACTTTTAAGCAGCATCATTTGGGAGCAACAAAACCATTTATCCATGTGTCTCAGAATATAGGATGGTATTTTGACAAGACTGAAGCCAAAGCCTCACAACTTAGGAATTAATTGTAAATCAGCTCAAGAAAACTATTTGCTTGTTCAAATTTTGCTTTGCTCAAACATAACTATATAGTCATTGATCTCTCGAGATGTCCATTTTTAGTAGTCAGCTACTTACCATATTTTAAAAATCTTTGTCATAGTCATATATCATTAATCAGTTATAATCATCTAAAAATCTTTATTGAATTCTTGGTAATTTTAGGCAATACTAAACGGTTCCAATATTTGCTTCACAGGAGATTCCTCTTTTCATGTTTTAACAGTTTTCTGCTTGCTATCTATAAAACCTTATAGTAATTGGATACTTCAATATAACATTTAATAAGATATTCTTTTCTGTTTTTGGTAGCTTCTTATATGAATAAGCCTCACAGTACTAGCGAATACCATAATGTTCAGTCTATGGACCATGTGTGTTGGCCTGCTTCCAGCCATATCCCTCCTATGTCCACACCAGTAACTGAACTTTCTCGAATTTGTTCCCTTGTTGGAATGCCACAACCAGATTTCTCCTTTCTTAGAACACCACAGGTATAGTATATTACTGTTCCATTTATATAAGTTCTTTAACACTGAACTTAAATAAATTGACTGAAAATCTTTGGCTAAAAATAATATAATGGAAAAAAATTTTTAAATAAAATAATAATATGGAGCTGACTTTTTTTTCTTTATGAGCAACATAGACTTATATTTCCCACTATGGGTCACTCATGTTTATCCCAGAGCCCACAGAGATGAGATGCTGACAGAGAGGAACCTGGACAGCACATAGCCTGGACAGATTGATAGAGCTAGGGATCTTGGTCTGCTGCTGTAGACCAAGTTTGGGCCTCATAAATTCCCACCTTTTTTTTTTTTTCTTTGAGGACCTTCAACAATTTTTGTTTACTTGTGTTCTGTCCATATTAACTTTTAGAAATTGAAACTGGAAAACACTAAAAATACTTATTAAAAATAACTTTTCAAAAACTTAGTGGGAAGAGTGGCAACTGCTCTACATTTTTGCATCTTTTCCATCCCTAGCCTAACAGAGAAGCTAGATTCTCATATTTGCTTCTTATTATCAGTCTCTTGTGCTGTATTTTGGTTGAAATACACAAAGAAAAATCTGACCCAACTGATTGATAGAGAAAGGGAGAGAATTTTAATAACTTTTTCAGATAATGGATATTTTTCACTACTACATTATAATGTGATATTTTCTTAGAAGTTAGTTGCAATGTGGAATCTAAAGCTATATCAGTGAATTTTCTGTCCTGTTTATACTTGTAAGAAACTGAGAGTGGAAAAGGCAAATAACACCTTAATACTATTATGAAAATAGTTTTGACTTCAAGGACCTCCTTAAAGGGTTTCAGGGACCCCCCAGGATCCCCAAAATGTACCTTAAAAACCACTTAACTACAGGGAGGATTGTTTTATCCTCTTCATATCCAAGTTCTTGATATAGTCTCACTTAAAACAGAAAGCAAACTTAAACTAACATTATTACATAAAAATGACTATCTTTTTAAAAAGTAGAATTTTAAAAAAATTTTTGTAAGACAAAAAATGTATAATAAGTTATAACTTAAATGTGAACATAAGATTGGTCATTACTGCTAAGTCTTTCAGATTTTGGCAGTTAATTCATATTAATTAAATATCTGTTTGTGGAAGGGAGTCAGCAAATTTTTTTTTTTCAAGGGCCAGATAGTAAATAATTTAGGCTTTGTGGACCATATGGTCTCTGTCACAACTACTCAGCAAGGCTGTTAAAGTATGAAAGTAAACATAGGCAACACATGAAAGAATGGACTCGGCTATGTTGCAAAACAAAAATAAAAACACCTTATTTATAAAAACAACCAAAAGGCCTACAACCCTTGGTATAAAGAAAAAAAAATTGTTGGCTTTCATTTGTATTAGGATTTTTGACCCTTGAGCTAATTAAAGAGCATTTTATTTTATAAGCATTGCAAGATAAGAAAACAATTCTAAAATTTTTGCAGGGCAATCCAAAACTTAAACCGATCATCCTTTTTGGATTTTTGAATACTTTTTTATAGACTGTCACATGAAATTATTCTGCTTGTTTAGACTAAGCTTGAGGGGAAGACGTCAACATCCTAGACAGATAACTTTACAAACATTCATATTCTTTTTTAGACAATGACAGTTTGCCAGGTAAAGTTATCTAATGGCTTACTGGTACATGGACCACAGTGCCATTCTGAAAATGAAGCCAAGGAAAAAGCTGCACTTTTTGCTTTACAACAATTGGTAAGAATTGATCCTGACTTCTCTACTAAACTTTTAATTAATCTCTATGGATGTTTTTGTTGCATGGTCTTCTAACTTTTAAATACTTCCATAGGGCTCCTTGGGAGTGAATTTCCCTTTGCCTCCACCACTATTTCCAAATTATCCTCCTGCTGTACCACCTGGAACCATTCCTCCAGTTTTTCCTCAAACTACTGGTGAGATATTTGGCTCTTCTAAATATTTATTGAGTTACTATTTTTAAAAAGTTATTTCAAGTGCTCATTTCAGCAGCACATATACTAAAAAGTTATTTTAAGAAGTATCATTTCGAGGAAACCAAAAAATTTATCTAAATGTCTAGGGAATGAAAGAAGGAATTGTGGCTCCACTGTGGCTAAAGTAGGACTGTTCTTTGTTCTGGGCAGTTCCTTAGTCCCCCGTAGCTGCCACCAGATGAATTTGGATTTAAGTCAGACACCAAAACAGAAAGAAAACAGAGGTAGAAGGGATAAAAAAACAGGTAAGGCTTGGAAGCTGTGGATGTGAAAGAAACTACCTTTGATGATGAAGGAAATGAAGAATGAAGGAGTTTTTAACCTTACTATGTATCCCTCAATATTCTCTCATAACTGTCTTCCTCCTTTAAATGTAGAGCCTGAGTTATCAACCAGGTAGCTCCCTGCTTCCTGTAGCCATTTGGGGTCTTCGAAATGTTCTGAGGGAATGAAAAGGTCACTGGAATCAGGATGGTTTTGTCTAGGCTCTTTTATTAACTGACTTTGAAAAAAATGTGTAACCTTTTAGGAACTCCATTTTCTTATTTATGCTAGGCTGTGTCCAGGATTTCTTTGAAATCATTTTGTAATTTCATGATTCTAAATCTTAAGCTCATTAAACATGTCTTTTTATCATTGCTTTTTCCTAATAGCAGTTGGCTTCTTTATATCCTAATCATCATCATTTTAAAACCAATCATTTGTTTATTTGAAGTTTAAAAAATTTCTTTTCTGAGCCTACTATATGCCAGGTATTATTCTAAGACCTCTATATATCAAATCCTCACTACCAGCATTATAAAATTTAATAATGCGGGCAGCCCAGTGGCTCAGCGGTTTACTGCCACCTTCAGTCCAGGGCCTGATCCTGGAGACCCGGGATCGAGTCCCACATCAGGCTCCCTGCATGGAGCCTGCTTCTCCCTCTGCCTGTGTCTCTGCCTCTCTCTCTCTCTCTCTCTCTCTCATGAATAAATGAATAAAATCTTTTTAAAATGTTAATAATACTGATGAAACAAATTATCTCTTCTCTTTGCCCAAACTAAATGAAACTGAACAATAAATGATTTTAAAGATGTAAATCTACAAGGACAGATAAATGAAAGAAGAAATATCAGCAGATTAGAAATTTGAAAAGAGTTCCAGATGAGAAAAGCAATTGAAGGAGTAGTAACTAATTTAGCAGAGTAGGGATAAGTTACCAACTAAAATATCTGTAGAAGATAATACAAATGAGTTGATGAGCAGCTCATCCCTCACAAATCCCAAGAGATTCAGAACTTGGAAGTGTCAGAAGCTAACAGAGCTTCCGGTGAGACATGAGCTGAAAACAGGAGGATTGTTTCAAAGTCTGAATATGGAAGAATGGGACTCTTCTGCATATCCTTCCCCTATACAGCCATGCATTTGCCTCTTCAGACAGAGCACTGGAGGTATGTTCTGCAGAGGGCTCCATAGATATGGGGATACCAGGCACAAAGTAGAGTATAAGACTGATAACTAAGATTAAAGTAAATTTCCTTTTCCCAATCCTATTCTTAGTTTGTAGCCAGCCATAGCTGATATAGGAAGTGGAAAGATGGTTCTTTTCAGAAATTCATTGAACTCTAAAGAAAAGACCTGGTGGGAAAAAAAAAAAAAAAAGACCTGGTGACTTAGAAGATATTTCAACCAAAAGAGTGGCTTGCTACCAATGAGAAGTAGATCTCTTAGGACTATCCTAGAGAGAAACCCTCAAGTCATCTAACCCCTTAACACAAACACTGCTTCTAATCACAGTTTTAGTGCCTTACTCTTTAATATGAATAGATACTAGACTGTGAGAGATCCTGAACATTTTGGGAAAAAATCTCTAAAATTAAAAGAGCCCAAAATAAAGACAAATGAAAGGAACCTAGACATAGAGATAATATAGGAAATAAATAAGACTTCAAAGATAGTTCACACTTAATATTCTTAGAGAGATAAAACAATATTGCAACTAAAATAGAAGAACAAGAATGTAAGGGGAGAGAAAGAAGAATAATTGGAGAATAGAACTAAATTGTTAAGTTGAAATTTTAAATTCCAATAGATAAAGCTCTAGCAAAGTCAAAGAGAGAATAGGGGCAAAGTCAAAGAGAGAATAGGGGAAAATCAGAAAGAAGGGAGATTTAGAGGAAGAGTGTACAGATCCAATACCTATTTATTTAAAGTTCCAGACCAATAAACCACAGACAAATAGAAAGGAAGAAAGCATCAAAGAAATCAGATAAAGTTTTCTCGACTAAAGGACGTGCAACTCTAAATTGAAAGAGACACCAAATGCTTAGCACAGTGAATGAAAAGAGATAGATTGCCCTGAAATTGAGAATACCAGTGGTAAAGAGGATGCCTGAAAAAAACTGGGAAACAGTTGAGCATTGAATACATCAAAATTCTGAGTCAGAATTTGTTTTATCTTAGATTTCTCTGTATAGCCAAACTATGAATCTCGTGCAAGGTAGAATACATTCTTAGATGTGCAAATCTTCTTATGCACCCTTTCATAAGAAGCTAGAGGTTTATATGCTCCAGCAAAACAAAGTAGTTCTGAGAGAGAAAGAAAAAGGAAGAGAGGGGAAAGAAAAAAAAGAAAAAAGAAAAGAAAGAAGAAAGAAAAGAAAAGGGGAGAGGAGAGGAAGAAAGGAAGAAAGAAAGAAAAGAAAGAAGAAAAGAAAATAGAAGAAAGACCATAAGACGAAACCACAGGAGGCCTAAGTATACTTACACAGTTTACACAATGAATGGAAGTCCCAGGATGCTAGCAGGTCTAGAAAGTAACTAGTCCCAATTGGAAGAGCAGAGGGAGGTCTTGGCAGGTAAGATAGTTATCTGATAGATGGGCAGCATTTGGAAAAACATTACGGATAAGTACATAGACTAAGAAGTTTTAAAAAGATAAAGTACTTTAAAAAGATAAGTACTTTTAAAAGAGTGAAAAAAGCTTTACGAGAAAAGAAAAACATAATCAGAGTACCCTACTTGGCTCTGTAATTACAATATTTACACAACCGCATACTGTAAACCTCACATATATTTAAACAAATATTGTGATAGATTTATATTGGAAGGACAGATCAAGTAGCAAGGATGGTATAAAATAATTTTAATTTTAATCTACTTGAATATTGATCTATCTTAATAGGAAATCAGTAGACCTAAAAATGCCTAATATTGAAAAATGTAGTAGTGTAAACAAATTATTGAACAGTGGTGGAAATAAACAGCTTAAATGGTTAAACCTGGGATAATCTGCCGTATTATGTAGAAAATCTTTTTACTACAATATGTATGTACTATTTTGACTCTTTAAGAAAATGTAGGGCAGCCCGGGTGGTTCAGCGGTTTAGCGCCGCCTTCAGCCCAGGGCCTGATCCTGGAGACCCGGGATCGAGTTCCACATCAGGCTCCCTGCATGGAGCCTGCTTCTCCCTCTGCCTGTGTCTCTGCCTCTCTCTCTCTCTCTCTCTGTCTGTCTCATGAATAAATAACTTTTAAAAAATCTTTAAAAAAAAGAAAAAAAGAAAATGTAATTTGCCTAAGGACCTAAGCTCCTGAGTAGCAAAACTGGCATTAATTTAATTTGACCTTTTCACTTTCAAAACTAAATCCAGTAACTATATATAAATTTTTAGTGTAATTATATATGTAGGTTATGAGAATGTAGTATCTAAAAGGAATGATTGTTTCTCACTTATCAATATTTTATAGCTTGAAATTTTTACCTTTTTCATATTAATTATTACATTTATCTTCATTACTGTATCATGTTTATAATATTGTATTTCTACCTACCAAGAAGTTTAAGGTTATAATTGGAATTCTTTTGGTCTTGTAATAGGTGCCCCCCAATGACCCAATTAAAATTCATGGTATAGGTAAAAGCCAAGAGATTTCAGTGTTAATCAGGGGGAAAAAATGAATTATCAGATTAACATTTTAAAGTTATTTTATAGATTTCTATTTTATGGTATTAAAAGTCAAGCTCTACGTTGGGCATGGAGTCTGCTTAATATTCTCTTTCTCCCTCTGCCCCTGCCTCCGCTCTAAAAACAAATAAGCAGACAAACAAAAACAATACAGACTGCTTGGGTTCCTCAAAAAATTGAGAATAAAAGTGATCAGCAATACCACTTCTGGGTATTTACCCAAAGAAAACAGTAACACTAATTCAGAAAGATGTATGCACGCTTATGGAAGAAACCTGAGTGTCCACCAGAATAAAACAGAGAAAAACAAATGCTATATGATTTCATTTATATGCAGAATCTAAAAACAAACAAAACAGAACAGACTCATAAGTGATGGTTGCCAGAGGAGAAGGGTGTGGGGGTATGGGCAAACAGGTGAAGGAACCAAGAGGTACAAACTTCCAGTTAATAAACAAGGCACAAAAATGAAAAGTACAGCAGAGGGAATATATTCAATAATATTTTAATTACTTTGGTGACAGGTGGTAATCACACTTACCACGGTGAGTACTTTGTAGTGTACATAAATGTCAAACTACTGTTGTACACCTGATACTTATATAGTATGTCACCTGTATTTCATAGGCTCCCCAGGTGATTCAGATACTCAAGTCAGGTTTGGAAACTACTGGTTCAGTAGCTTTTAATAAGAAACAAAATGTAATTTTTTTTGCAATTACAAATATTAGAATAGGGAAAAGAAAAATTCTACATGTCATATGAAAGTGATCAGATTTCAAGACTTGAGCTTTTTTGGTTTTTTTGTAGGCTGGGATCACTATGGAAGCAACTTAGCATTGGGGGCAGGTGAGATCCTTAAGATTTCTCTCTTTGTGTCCTGACTTTTCTCCCCCAAGGGACAGTGTCATGATCCTTTTAATATTTTTAATAGTATTAAAAATATTTCTAAAGCTCATATAAGTATATGGTACTATTGACCTTTGTAAGCCAGACAGCATAATGACAAGCTGACTTAACGTAGATAGTTCTTGGTCCTAAGAGGGATTCCCAAGGTGGAATGTTGTAAGCAAAATTAATCATAAGATAAGTGTATGTCCTTTGCCAAGATGAAAAAAAAAACAAAAAAGAGTAGCAAAGGGAGATCTTAAATTTCAGGGTTTTGATGATACCATTTTAATAAAAAAGAAATTTTCCATGATTCTTAACAGCTAATATAATGCCTTCATCATCTCACCTCTTTGGCTCCATGCCATGGGGACCACCAGTGCCAGTTCCTGGAAAACCCTTTCATCATACTTCATATTCTGGGACCATGCCCATGGCTGGGGGAATGCCAGGTGGTGTGCACAATCAATTCATACCTCTACAGGTGAGACCTCAAAAGAGAATTACTATATTTTTAGGAGAGTTAATTTTTTAATGCTTAAGGACTATTGAGAAAATTCTGTTTATTTAATTATTATTCATTCAATGCCAACTAGAAGCCCAGTATTGGTCTGGGTGCTAAGACTATATATTATGACTGGTGGTCAGGGTTCCTGGCTGGCTCAGTTGATAAGGCATGCAACTCTTGATCTCAGGGTCATGAGTTCAAGACCCACATTGAGTGTAGAGATTACTTAAAAAAATAAATAAAAATATTTTTTAAAAAAAGAATGTATATTATGACCAACAGTGACCAGTCTGACCTGGTCCCTGCTATCTCAAGTTTGTGTTCTAATAAATAATAATAATTACAGCAAATAATATCCTTTTCTAGTACAAAGTGATTTTAATATATGTAACTATATTATATAAATTTTCTTTATATTTAAGTTACAGAGAATTTTTAAATTTCATAACTAAATTCCTTTAATTTCTAAAGTCTGATTTGGAGATTTTAAGTGAAAGTCACAAGTCAGCATGATTGACAGATATTAGCAACATGGTTTATGACACTAGTTTTTTCTGTGTACATTGTTAATTAATGATGCTTTTATTCCTTAAAGGTTACTAAGAAAAGGGTTGCAAATAAAAAGAACTTTGAGAGTAAGGAGGCCCAGTGTTCTGCTACCCCACTTCAGACTAGCCAGCCAGGGTCTTCCAATGTCACCAAAGTGATTCCACAGGAGAGTTCATCAGCTTCCTTAAAGTCCTCTCAGATTACTCAGCCTGCATCTTCTTTTCAAGTTGAAGCTGCCTCCCAAGGCCATAATGTGTCTCACCACAAGTCAACACCAAGCTCTTCTTCAAGAAGAAAATCAAGAAAACTGGCTGTCAATTTTGGCGTTTCTAAACCTTCTGAATAAATTTGGTACTTGGAATTAAATTAATTTCTTTCCTTTCCACTCACCTTTTTAGAAATCCATATTTGTGTCTCATTAAAAATTAGAATATGCTATTTTAAAATAATATGTTTCAATTAAAAATTTTTTTCAATTAAAAATTTTTAATTTTTCAGGCACTTTTCATGCTATATCAAATTGTGCATCTTAAACATGTGCAGTTTGTTTTACATCAATTATACCTCAGTAAAGCTGTAAAAAAAGAAAAACTAAATTAAACTTTGCATTAAAATAGTATCAGTGGACTAAGCATTAAAATGTAACCACTCTAACTCTTGGCCTATCATCTTTAGAAGTATCCTGAACTATGAATTAGACATCGTAGTGCAATAATAATATAAACATTTTTACACTATTGAGGGATAATTAAATGGAGCATGAAAATTGGGCCTCAAGTGTAATTTACTGAATGTGGATTTTATTTCTCTTTTTAATGATGTGACAGGTTTGTCAGGAGAATGGCTGTTATTTATAAGTATTTTAACTTACATTTTGTTGTCTCTGAGGGTCCTTTAGACCTGCTGTGAAATGATCACACTTGTTGTGGTGCTGCCAGTTTTGCTTTATTCTAAATTTTGTACCAAAGCAACTTTAGAATACTGAAAAGAGTATTTCATTTAACTGCTTAGAACTATAAATAGCGATCTAGATTTGAGCAATTAATTACAATTTTTTAGATTATTCAAGAACCAGCATTAGAAATTTCTAATAAAATTAAGTTTCAAAATCTACAGGGTACAACAACTACAAATTAATCTTCTAATAGAATAAAGTAAAATATATTAATCATGTTGTTAGTTGAAAATAAATGGTGTTATTCTTTTGTATAGCTTTTTACCTGCTTCCTCAAACATATATGAGAGCTCTACTGTTTGATCCATGTGTAGTGCTTCTTGGGACTGATGAAATTCTAATTTTTTAAAAAATTCTAAGGTGTGCTATTATACAGGCACAATCAGTTTGTACTTTATTTACATGACAAATGCCTGTCTCATTCTGTTTCCATATTTTTAGCTTTATGCTGAACTGTTTAGTGACTCTGGCATTTTGTCTTTGCATGTCATGTGTGGGTGTGTATTGTTCAAGCTGTGGCTGTTGAAATTATTTTAGAATTTATGAAAATTTCTCAGTGGTACCAGGGCCTGAGTTTTTATGTGTGTGTGTGTGTGTGTGTGTATACACACACACACACACACACACAACATTTATCCTTTAGTTTTTGTGATATGCTTATATTTTTAAGGAAGTAAGTTATCATACTTTTTTAAAAGGTAAGAACCATAATGTTTCTATGAAGCTGCTTATTATTATATCCAGTTCATTTAATTCATTAAAAACTCTGCCATGAGTCTTAGTCTCTTTGTTCTTTAAATGCTGATATTGAACTAAATGGATTCCTTTCTCTAACTGCTGATTTCAGAGTTTCTCTAAATGTTAATAGGATATTTGTATATTAGTAGTGCCTTTAGTGAGAGATAAATGTTCATAATCTGTCATTTATTATAGTCATGTGAGTTTCTGTGATTTTATTTTCTATTTTCCAGATTCAGATATATTCATTGGTTCCCAGCATTTCCTTGTTGGGAATGTTTATCTGTAGTGGGATCTTGAATAATGAGGCTCAAATAATTCTCAGTGTTTGTCCTGAGTATCTCACAAACATGTATTTGTTTTGAAAAGGAAGTCTCTATTATGAGAATACAATACAAAAAAGTTAAATTGTGACAATAATGTTCTGTTAACCTCTTACTACTTTAAAATGTGTAATAATTTTCACCTTATGTACCTGTACAAATGCCAGCATTCAAGAATTGCCTCACTCATCACTGCTATGTGGCCCCTCTGAGAACAGTGCACAAGCAACATCTTTTTTAGAGTACAAAGGAAGTAGCATGTGCCATCTTCTGAAAACTCCAAGAAAAATTTCAACAAGCATATTGCCACTGAACCCATGAGGATGTTTCCCCAGTGTTGGAGCAAAGTGAACTGATGATTCTACATAGATAGGCAGTAAAAGTGTTTTCTTTTCATTCCTTCCTCCCTTTTTAAAATAAACATAGCATTCTAAAGGTCAAGATTGAAGAGAGATTAAAATAGGAAAGAGCTCGATAATGACTAGATTAGTGGTCAAGTCTTCATCGCTATTCCTTTCCTCTTGTAGACCTATTCCAAATGTGGGCATGAGATCAATAGGAGGTCAACAGGACTTGTGCCTCTCTGTGGAGGATGTATGAAGCAGAGATTGTTTTTAGCTCATGATAATCTTGAGGAGACTGGATTTGTTGATAGTTTGGGAAACTTGTAATTTTTCCCTATTGGATGGGGCAAACTCAGACCAGCTCAAAGTTTAGAAATATGCCCTTTCGACTATTGAAGCTGCTGTAAACATTCTGTGAAAGCTGTGGTCTGGATAGGGCACAGAAGAGCAGAGTCCCCACATTGCTTCATGCTTCCACATAATCAAAGCAGTTAAATCTAAATATTCTTATTCAGTAATTTCTCTTTTTTTAGTGCATTAAGTGAATTTTGAAATTGGTTCTTCTAGTCTCATTGTTCCTTGTTACAATTGCCTGCAATACCTGAGTTTTATAATTTGACAAAATGTGTTAATTGATTTAAACATCATGTAGACTAAAGTCTTAAGCATCTGAAAGTCATTTGCATGAAACAGTAATTTTGCCATTGTGTGTACCTTGATTTCAATGTAAGATGTTCCTTGCAGGGATAAGTAGTTCTTTTAGAACTGAAAAGATAAGGTTTGTTTTTTTTCTTTTGGGAAAGATGAAGAACTCTTGATGCAAGATTTTCTGTTATTTCTTTTCCTGTGATCAGGTATTTGCTTTCGTTTTAGATTTCCAAACTAATCTAGAATCTTCATTTTAAGGGGAGGGGCAGTGAAGGAGTTGGAAGAAGGAAACCAATTAAATAAGATATATCTAATCACTGCATTTTCAGGCTATATTCTATCTTTCTAGCTCAAGGAAATAGATAAAGCTGCAGGGGCTTTTTTATTCACTCACTTTTTAATCATCTGTTCTATCCGAATTAATGAATCATACATTTTTTCAGTGGTTGTCTAACTTTTACCTTAAGATAGATAAAACTGTCCAGATCTCCACTGATCTAATGTGCTTTGTGTCATTGTTCAGAGCATCTTTTTTAAAGCAACAGTGTGCAATTTCCCAGCTTTTTGAGCTTGCTCTCTTTCTTAGGATCATCTTGCTTCCAAATTAGAGTTTTACAATGGAGGAGAATTAATTTATTGGAGAGATATAATCGTAACAAGCATTCTCTACTTTTTTAAAAAAATGAATCACTGAAGCTCCTTTATCATTTTTCTAGAAATAATGATAGTTCTCAGACTGCCGGTGTTCTTTATGTATATGTTTGTAAGCTTTGTCAGTAGAAGTCTTTTTCACAGGAGCTTCCTTTCCTAGTTGGGATAAAGCTTAAAATTCCAGTAATGAATATTTTTCAAACTGACCTGATTCTTATTTCCATCAGACCTCTCCATCTTCCGCCAGGGAGCAGTAAGAGACAGCGTTGAAACAAATAGGCAACAGTGCCTCGCCACTGTAACCATACTAAGTTAACAGCTCAGATATCACTAATCTTTTTTTTTTTTTTTTAGAGGGAAAAAAATGTATAAAATAGTTTTAGTAATTAAGAATATCAGCAATCCATAGCTGCTTTTGTGTTTGTGTGTATGTCAGTGAACCAACAATTATGCCTTGCTCAATCAATGCATTCAGCCATCTCAAGTGCAATTTGTGATGGAGACTCTGGTTTCCAGTAGATAGTTTTACATAGTTAAACCTGTAAAAATTAATGTTTTTCCAACAGTACACCCATTGCTATTGATTTCAGCAATTGGTATACTATTAAACTGCTTAGGCCAAATAATTAAGTTTATGCAGATGTTTTAATAATTTGAAGCCAAATTCTCATACTGTTTCTCATGAAATAATAGGACTGAGAATTTGGTCCACGGTTTGCTTTAAGTTATTTTATTCCTTTCCCTTTACAGCTAAGGGGCTTTTTCCTTTGTTTGGGGGTTTGGTTTTTTGTCATTTTGTTTTGCTTGCACCTAGTTGCTTCTTTGAGGGCTTTCATCTATTTTAATATATGAGTAATAAATAGTGTGCTGTGTCGTCAAAGTGTTCAACATTCTGTTCACTTAAACAATATAATTCATACATATATACCTTAATTCATTTCTTTTCTCACATAGCTATTTTATAAGTAACTGGAATTTTTCATTAGATCTTATACAGAGCAGTATTTTATTAAAAATTCAAAAGGGAAGACTTTTATGTGCTCATTTTGTAGTTTTTGTTTTTTAAATATCTTTACATTGTCTGCAATTAAAGTGTTTTAAACTTGCATTGGAATGGACTCCGAATGTATTTTTGTGTTGTTAAGTTGTACATTTGTAGATCTCTAGCATGAAGTTAGCCTTAAAATGTTGTGCAGAAGGATTTTAAAATATAAGAGTCACTGAAAGAATTTAAACATCTGTACATGTTAAATGCTATATGGATTTTAATTAAACACTTGAGAATGATTTCATAAGCTGTCCTTGTATATTTGCATTAATATCAAAAGTAGAAACATTACAATATTCACTTAAACCCTCTATCTCTTTATATCTGTATTTTGAATTTATTCATTTAGATAAACTGACATAGCATGATTGGTGGATAAAGTCTGAAGATTGTAGATTCAGATGGCCACTGTTCAAAACCTTTCTCTAGTTATTACTAGTTGTATATAAGTCGTTATCGTAGTAGCATTGCCAAGTTATATTAACGTCTAAGCCTCAGTTTCTTCATCTTCTAAAGGATGAAAACACTCTTTGTGTTATTAATATGTATGAAGCACTAGATACATACTAGGTGTATTACAAATGTTAGTAAATAAGGATTTGTCCTGTGTATATGAAGATCTGTTGACTGGCTTCCAAACACAGAGTTCTTGTTCTTCACTTGGGCATCTGGGAGACTCTTCTCTTTCTGTTCTTCTTTTCCCTGTCACAGTCCTCTCTATGTCTTTTCTATTATGCAGGGGAAGGTTCTTAGAGAGCCACAGAGAAAGAGGCTTTAATTTCTACTCATACTTCTGGGGAATCCACAAGACAACACCTTGCTAATATTAGCCAGGTCTCACAATAGAACTCTGGTGCATTACTTTACCAAAGTCTCCCAATGGTATGGGTCAGAAGGAGTTGGAAAGAAGGGAAGAAAATTTCTTCCTACTATATCTGCTTCCATTTCTGCCCAATAAACCTCAGACTGCCTCTACCACTGTACTTCACTTAAGACCCCAAGTAGTCATCACATCCTGATACAGTATTTGGGCCCCTGATCCAGCAGGAGGCCTGTGGTCTAGGCTCACCAGTAGAGACTTAGCTATTTTTCCTCCTCATTCCCCCAGACTCTCAGATCCTCATACTGAGATCCATAGTAACCACCCCTGTTCACCCCAACTCTATAGCATCATTGGTGCTCCCCTCCAATCTCGGCACCAATCTTTTGACATGAGCATCAAAACTAAACAAACCAAAACCCACTCAGGCTGGCTTAAGGAAAGTAAACTTGTTGCAAGAAATTAAGGCAATCTTACAGAATCTAATCCAGGAAGTACAATCAGGCCTCTCAGGAACTGAACCTTAGGCGGTTACTGTCCAGTCTGTGGTCTCTGTAACTCTGTAGATCAGGTCACTCATCTGTAGTAGGGGGTGGGCAGGCCATTTTGAGAAACCACCCCTACTGGGCTATGAGTTGATAAGGAAATGCCTACCTCTCTAAGACAGTTTCTTAAGCAACAGCCACATCCTGGGCCAGCAGTCCTTACAGTTTTTACATAAAAGAAGGTCTGCAAAACAGTTTTACCCTAATAGCAACCAAAGCTCACTATAGGACCTTGCAAACAGCTTTCATAAAAGGGTCATCCCTGTTAAACTTCAACTTGGAAAATGATTGCCTTTAGAATTTTCCAGTGCTTTATGGGGTCACTGATTACTACAACTGTAGGAGTCTTAGCCATGTTTCACTGAGTTCCTAGATAGAGGGTCAATAAGTAAGTCCTACTGATATGAAATGTTTACTAAGTGCCTAATATCCCAGGCCAATGTTATTAATGGTTTACATAGATGTCTTCTTTAATCCTCATAACCCTATCATGTAAGTAGGTTTTGCCTCTGCAATAATCTGACTCTAAATCCTACACTCTGAATCACTTTGTTATACTAGAAAGTTCAGGTTTCATAATCAAGTTTTTACATCAACACTGTATAGTTAGTTTTATTATGAATTTGCTCCCATTCATTTCATTTGCTATTTATTGGTATTTTTTTTAAGATTTTATTTATTTATTCATGAGAGTCAGAGAGAGAGAGAGAGGCAGAGACACAGGCAGAGGGAGAAGCAGGCTCCATGCAGGGAGCCTAATGTGGGACTCAATCCCAGTTCTCCAGGATCACGCCCTGGGCCAAAGGCGACGCTAAACCACTGAGACACCCGGGCTGCCCTATTTGGTATCTTTTAAGGGCTTCGCACAAGCATAGCATTAACAAATGTTAGTGAAGCCTAGTCTTGACTATCTTGACATAAAATCAGTAGAAGAGAAAGACAAGTGAAGCACCAGGCACAGTATAATCAGTACACAAGAAGGAAACCTCACAGGCTGGGGGGGAAAGTATCACGGTTTCTTTTCTGAAGTTGCTAAGTCTCAAAGGACTTCAGTGAGAGGAGGAGACTGATCAGGACTAAGATATGTGTGGTGCTGAATAAGAGAGGTCAGAGGTAAAAGGGAGGTGAAGGTAGACGCTAGATCGTAAAGAACATTGCAGACCATTTTAAAGTATTTGAATTTCATCCTAAGACTGTCTTAGCCAAAGTTGTTTTATTTGGCATAACAAAATCCCACTTACACTAGCTCAAGATAAAATGAGGGTGAGAATAGAAGATTTATCATATGGATGCAGGAAAAATGCCTAGAATCCAAGAGCAAGAACACAGCTGAGCTTCAAAGGGGCCTGGTCCAAGAGCAAGAAAGCTATCAGGAACATGAATATATCTACCTTTTCTAGTCTCACCTCTGCCTAACACTCATGGCTTCCATGTTCCAGCCATACATTGCTTCAGTTCCAGCAACCAGCCTAGGCCTAGCGTGTCTCTATCTCAACTCCAAATGGGCTGAGTTTGTGTCAGATGTTCACCTCTGCCTAGGCGCAACACAAACATGGCTGCCGTGGCCCATTCCTGTGGAATAATGTTCTTTAGAGCAAGAAGGGTTGGGATGGGAAGACATCCCCAGAAAGCTCTTCTGTTCAGAGCTATTATGATTTTAAGAAGGGATTATGTGCTTTCAAAATGAAAATGGGTGGCATTATATAGACTAGAGAGAGGAAATCCTAGAAAGCTGTTTCAGTTAATCCAAGTACAAATGAAGCAGCTGCACCAGTTCTTAGAGGCTCTTCTATTCAATATGTTGGATATCAAAGTGAAAGAAGACATGTGGAATCAGGATCAATCTCTCAGGCTGACCCATTAATATTTTATCAGAGAGCCTCTCTGGTGCATTGCACTTCACGGTGTATTTGTTCCCAGAGCCTTTCTGAGGAGAATTACCTGCTCCCAGGACATGACCTGCTAAGTCTCTTTTTTGTCTAAGAAATATGAGTTATTTCCAGGAAGTCTTTCTCAGCCTGATAACACTTCCTAGAATGTCAAACAAATATTGACTTCTACAACCATATTCATAGATTATCAGGACCTTAAACTCCTATTTCTTACTAAGAAATGTATCACCGGGTCAGAGCTACTCTCAACCACGAGGTCATGAATGGCAGTGAGGTACTCTGCTTATTATCTTAGAACACATGTTCTGCAAAAGACAACTGGACACAAATTGATGGAGAAATCCCATATATGATGCCCAAGGCTGAGTATTACTCCACTGTGTCGGTTGCAGGGCTTTACAGTTTGTATTACTGACAGGTACAAGTGACTTATTGTGTCTCCAGGAATATAGCCCTGAAGTTCTACTCAAGGCACAGTACTAATAACGGTTCCTACTTAGGAGGTGTCCACCAGGTACCAGTCACTTTACATAACACTTCCATCCTCAAAACAATAATTATATTGAAATGGTACTTAATCACTTAACAAATAAGGAAATTAAGACACAAAGAGGTTAACCTGTCCAAAGATAGTATAGTATAGTACGTAATTGAGCTGGAATTCAAAAGAAATCAGTTGAATCCCCAAACCTGTGTTCCAGCCTTCTCTTTTTAAATTAAATTTTAATTATACATGGCTACCATTCCTACAAAATTTTTAAGCATGACAGGTAAGAGTACAATCTTTTTGATCACCTTCTAAGGGTAATTCCTGTAAGAGTGTAGTGTGTATCCTTCTAGTCTTTTTTGATACCCATACACTATCTGAACGTATAACTACTTACAGCTGTTTTTTGTTTTTATTTCATATAAGTGGCATCGTGCTTTATGCATTATTCCTGAGTTTGACTTTTTCCCTGAACAAATATCTCTGAGGCTTAACCTGCTCCACTACTCTCTGCTATTCCCCTTCCTAGGTTACCTGCTTCTCTAAAAACTTGGCAGATTAAGAGCTAGTGTTCTGAACCTCAGTACCAGACACCTTTAAGGGAATTTTGTTTCTTGTTTTCAACATTTCATTACAAAAATTTTATTTAAAAATAGTGAAGTTTAAAATATTATACATCCACCTAGGTTCTACCATTAACACTTTTACTTGCTTTATTACATATCCATCCATCTATCCATCCACAGGAATTTTAATGGTAGAAGAGCTCCCTGCAGCACCTTGCTAAGTCACCTGCTCTGCTTAGGTTGTCGAATGACCAATACTATCCCTAACTGGATGAGTAGGGAGCAGTGGTAAAGCTACCTGTGGAATCCAGTTTGTCAGATGTCCACAGAGGTCTCCATCCTGGAAAGGATGTGTTTTAATGGAAGAGTGACCAATCATGCAGAACACCCAAGACTACTTGACTGAAGAAATCACTCAGAATGGTCTAGAATTGTACCTAGGGTTGAAAAGACTATAAGAAGATGGAATACATATTGGACTACCAAAGCAAACTGTCCTGAGTCCTTGCTTTTTTGAGGGAGGCAGCAAAAGAGTGCCATCGAGAATCCTGATGGACTTCAAGGAAGCCATCGCGGTGGATGGCTTCCCAAGTGGATCAATGTCCTTCCCTATCCAACTCAAATCTGTGGAGCAATAGCCCTGAGCCAGCTGTTTGCAGCACCGAGAGGCAGTAACTACTGTACAAAACAGTAAGTCTATCTCTAGAGGAATTGGTGATCAAGATCCTTATTGTGATTAAACGTGTAGTTGAGCAGCCTGAAAAGATGAATGAGATCTCTAGGTACAAAGTTGCCAAGTTTTATGTCCCTCTGTGTCTGACATTTTTTTATGGAATGTGGCCAAAAATGAATGAATACAATGATACCTTAAAAAGAGCATTCTCCAGCACCTGGAGCTCTGCTGGTTAAGTATCCAACTCTTGATTTTTGGCTCAGGTCATGATCTCAGGGTTGTGAGATTGAGCCCTGCATCGGGCTCCACGCTGGGCATGGAACCTGCTTGGGATTCTCTCTCTTCCTCTCCCTTTGCCCCTCCCCTCTCAAAACTGGTTTTAATAACTTGCAGCAAAACTTAAGTATACAACATTCTGGTTGCAGTTCTGTTGGGATTCTTCAGTTACGTTCATTCCAGGAATATGTCCCCACTCCAGTGATTCAGGTTATCAGGCCTGTAACATGTAGGCAGAAGTATTCCGCAAAGAAAGCAAGAGGTGATGGAGTACTGGGGAGGACAGCTTTTTAGTAGAGGGCAAGAAATTACTAGAGGACATGCCAGCAGGAACCAGGGGTAGATTTAGAGGGGCTGGCAGTGCAGAAGGGCAGTGCTTGAAGGACATACTTCAAAATATGTTCCACATGTATTAGTTGAGGGCCTACTATGTGCCAGGCACTGCCAGGAAATTCAGGTTTTCAGGGAAGAACTCTAAAGAAGGGGGAAGAGCAATGAGGGCTCAGCCAGCATGCAGACTGTGTTCCCTTCATATAGAAATGACTGTGTGTTTATAAAACAACTCTCCTACCTCATTCAGGACCCTAAAGAGCAATTTCCTTTCTCTCTTCTTTAATCAGAACATTAAAAGGTAAGCTGACATGATTTCCAGGCAACGAAGGACTTTTGGCAGGAAATTTTGCTCTTTCTCCTTCACTGCAAAACAATATCTTCCCTCTTCTGGGCAATGAGTGCACACTGGTCCTTGGTTAAGAACGGAGATGTTAGTCACAGTCATTGTCTTTGTCTGTTCCTCTCTGGAAAGGAAAAACCATTACAGAGCGAAATCAGAATGTCCTTGTGAGGGGACTTGGCAGAGAAGAGGACACAAAGCTTGAATTAGCAGCATCAGACCAGTGCAGGTGCCCATGGCAAGGAGCACAGGAGCTTAAATGCCAGGATCTGTACACGTTGCAGTATCAGCTGTGAGATAAACTATTGATTCAGGTTTTGTGACTTTTGCTTTTTTTTTTTTTAAGGCAGAAGTCCATCATTACTAAATAATAAATCTTTTCTGAATTCAACACACACAAATCACTTTCCCCACTTCAATAGCCTAATCAAATACCAGGAGAGTCTTCACTGGTATCTCTGGGATTTCAGATGATGCTTTCCCAATTACATTTCTTTAGGTCCACTAAGTGAAAAGGAAGATTTCTTTTTTTTTTTTTTTTTTGCTTTAATGTCATCATGTGGCATTTCTCCACTTACTACTAGCAAAAAATATAGATCACAATCACATGAGTCATTTTTGATTCCTCTCCTGCCACAGTTGGTTCTCAAGTCCTGGTGCATTGTCATCTGAATCTGCCCTCTTCTCACCATCCTCATTACTGCCTTAATACAAGTCCACTTCCTCTCACATTCAGCCTATTGGAATGGTCTCCCATTTTTCCTACTTCCAGTCTTGGATCACTACAAGCCCTAAAAAAAAAAAAAAAGTACTGTTCATGGACCAAGTATTTTTTATCATTCTGTCATTTACCTTACCATGTGTTGTGAAATAGACATTTTATTTCATTTTATCTTATTTTATTGTGATAACACAACATAAGATTACTCCTCTTTTTAAGTTTTTAAGTATACAACTCAGTATTGTTACTATGGGTGCAATATTGTACAGCAGAGTTTTAAAATTTAAGTGAAATGTTACATTTATCGATTAATAACTCCCTATTTCCTCCTCCTTCCAACTCCTAGCAACCATTTCAGATTAATGTCTTCTCTGAGATTTCCTCAGATTGAAGTTTTCCTCAAGCACCCAGGAATAAATACAAATATACAAGGGTCCGTTATCATGACATTTTTGGACACAAAGGCCAAAAGTTTTTGAAAGTTTGCAAGAAAAAAAGATTATACATAAAGGAGTAGGGACAATAATGACTTAAGGCTTCTCTAGGGCAATGCCAGAAGGTAGAGAATAATGGGGCACTGGCTTCAAAATACTGAAAGGAAATAATTTCTAACACAGAATTCTATTCCCAGCTAAGTAGCAATAAAATGTTAGGATAAAGACATTTTAAGATAAAAGTCGCAAACAGTTTACTTCCTAAGTATGTCTTCTCAAGAAACTACTGAAGGATATGCAGTAACAAAGTGAGAACGTAAGTCAAGATTGAAGATTTAAACCAAATGGAAAGAGTTTTCAGTTCACGTGAGAAGATAATTTCCACAGTGATAGAAAGGGAAATCCCGATTTGAAAGCTACCACCAGGCCTAGAGGCCAACCAGCATAACTAGAAAAAGTTAGGGAGTTCCAGAAAAGAATGTTTTTAAGAAAATGAATTTTGGGCAGCCCAGGTGGCTCAGTGGTCTAGCGCCACCTTCAGCCCGGGCGTGATCCTGGAGACCTGGGATTGAGTCCCACGTCAGGCTCCCTGCATGGAGCCTGCTTCTCCCTCTGCCTGTCTCTGCCTCTCTCTTTCTCTGTGTCTCTCATGAATAAATAAATAAAATCTTTTTTAAAAAATGAATTTTGAGAAAATTTCTGACCCAGAAAAGAAAGTCTTTAAGAAAATGAATTTTGAGAAAATTTCTGATGTTTCTGAACATTTTCAGAGGAGATTTAGAAAACTATAAGAGGTATTTGGGTTGAATTAATAAGTTCAAGTGGAAAAGTCAGCTCATATATTAATTCCAGAGAAAATAGAACAGTTTTACAGAAAAAGAAAATAATATATGTCCAGCAAAAGAAATAGATGGCATAATTCAAGAGAGTTTAATAGACTAATAGTTTTTAGGTATAAGCAGACTTAAGAAAACTAAAAAGACTAATAACAATATAGGAAATATTACTACTCTAGGCCTGAAGAGGCAAGAAGAAGATGCAATTCCTTGGTCCCAAAGAGACTATCCTATGGAGGGTGTTTACCTGACAAGAACTGTGGCCTATTGTAGAACCAGCAACAAACCCAAGACTACCTAGTAAAAAAGGAGGGAGCTAGGAAACAAATACTAGGCCCTCATTTTGTCCTTCCTCCGATACCCTGCTAATGCCTTCTATTGGTCCAACTTAACTGAGTAACCATAGCGCAAGGGAGCCCTTTGATAGAGTCTGCGCATATCAGCCTCTGAGACACAGGGCTGAAGGAAGGATGGAGAGTGAATCTGGGCAGGTAAACAGAAGATATACAGCATAGTATCGACACATTGGGTCAACTGTGGATTTTTTTAATGTTTATAATAATGGAAACATGAAATAGTAATCCTAACAAAATCATGTTACAACTGTATGAGGAAGATGGAAAGGATGCACATGTGTGGTGGTGGTGGTGGTGGTGGTGGATGGAAATGTGTGTGTACTCTTCCATGATGAAAGTCAATAGATCATGCCCAAAGCTGGGGGGGCGGGGGACGGTATGTTACTCACGGAAAGAAAATACAAAGAGATGATTTAATGTGACTGCCTAAAATAAAATGCAATAAAACAACAAAGCAATTGAAGAAGATCTCTCACTTTCTTGTCAGTCCTAACACCCTATGGTCTCATGGTCCGTAGGTGGAAAATGGTACATTTGACTAGTGAAGCCTCTACCTCAAGAACAACGCAGAGATTCAAAATCTATAAATGAAGCTCAAAGTATCACTCCACGATGACTTATGAAGTACAAAGGGGCGAAGGTACCGTCACAGTGTGGAGTTCGGTGGTCACTATCTTCGGCAATGGTCAAGCTTGGCAATACAGGTATCCTCGCTTTTTGAAAGTTCACATTTTGCCACTTTGCTTTCACAAAAGACCTAGTTAGTACCTGCTTTTGCTCACTAAAAGAAATCCAAAGAGGTTGTTCCCTTTTATTAAGAAAGGCTAGAAGCTAAAACTCGCATTCAGTGCTTGTGTTGCAGGCAGCCCGGCCTCGGTGGGGCAGCCCCCCCGGAAGCAGCAAGAGGGCCCACCCCCCTCCTTCCCCGGGACCTACACTCAGCATCTCAGCATCAAGCCGCCGCAGCTTTGACCTGTGTCTGTGAGCGTTTGTACTTTGCTCCATTTATTTTGTGCATCCATCAGCAAGGTGTGTCCTAAGGTATCAGAAAAGCCTAAGAGAGGTTATTTGGTGGTGGTGGTGGGGGTGCTGGGAATGCACAAACTTTCTGCCATGTAGTTAATGGTAACTGCCTCTTCACTTTACATCATTTTGGCTTACGAAGGGTTTCATACAAAAGGAATTCTTTCGCACTGTGGGAGAAGCCCTAGTTGCCAAGAGCAGGAGGGGACTGATAATTCTGTTTCTTGCTGTGATGCAAGGGGAAGGACATAACGTCTCCCATTTGGTATTCTTGCCAAAAATGCCTCTCCTGACTTCAATACACAGAAACAGTCAAACAAATCTGGGTTAATGGAACGGATCCGGTCCAGACAACTGGCCTCATCTCTTCCAAGGGAGGTTGGGGGCAGGGGATACTGAGGGAGATTTAAGAAACCTAATACTCAAAGCTAATGTGTGAACCTTGACTAGATCTAGGTTAGGAAAAAAAGATTGATGAGACATGTTGTGGAACAAGGGGCCTCTGTGAGTATGGGTGACATTGAATTAGTGTCCGTGTTTTCTCGGGTATAGCAACGATGTAGTTATTTAGGAGATGTTTTTAATCTGGGAAGATGTACATGGAAGTATTTAGGAATGAAGTGTCCTATCTGTGCCCCCACTTTCAGATGGTCTGGCATGGAGGAAGTCTAGGAAAAGACGGAGGCAGTGTGGTAAGAAGTCGACAGTAGCCCTTCAGGAGAGGATGATTCAGGTATAAATATCTAAGTATTGCTTTCAGCTTTTGTGCAGGTTCAAAAAAAATTTTTTTTGAGAAAGTGCTTCTGGGGCAGCCTTGGTGGCTCAGTGGTTTAGCGCCGGCTTCAGCCCAGCGTGTGATCCTGGAGACCCGGGATCGAGTCCCATGTCGGGGCTCCCTGCATGGGGCCTGCTTCTCCCTCTGCCTGTGTCTCTGCCTCTCTCTCTTTTTGTGTCTGTCAAGAATAAATAAATAAGGGATCCCTGGGTGGCGCAGCGGTTTGGTGCCTGCCTTTGGCCCAGGGCGCGATCCTGGAGACCCGGGATCGAATCCCACATCGGGCTCCCGGTGCATGGAGCCTGCTTCTCCCTCTGCCTGTGTCTCTGCCTCTCTCTCTCTCTGTGACTATCATAAATAAATAAAAGTTAAAAAAAATTACCTGAATCTTAAAAAAAATAAAGAATAAATAAATAAAATCTCTAAAAAAAAAAAGTGCTTCTGAGGAGGGACAAACATGGGGATGGATGAGCTGCTGCTGTTTCATAATAAGCCACGCTGAGTATTTGACTCTATAAACTACATACATGTTTAACTTTGATCAGAATAAAAACCAATAAAATGTCAAGGCTAATTCAAGAAATGTCACAATATTGAGAAATGTTGTATGATAATCAAATCAGAACTCAAATAGGGATTCGAACTTTAAAAATTTGGCACCAGAAGCTGAGGGCTGGAATTTACCTTGAAGAACCTCTCAGCCTGCTTCCTCCATTGTAAGGATTCATTACATGAGGCTCAGGGGAGTTAAGTGACTTGCCCAAGGTCAAGCGCCTATGTAGCAACAGAGACAGGTCGAGAGGTCAGATCTCACTTCCATTCCAAAAATCTTTCCTTATTTATATGCCACAACTTACCTGCTATTGTACAACACTCTTGCACAGTGAGTAAGCAGCTGTTCAGCACTCTGTGCTCTTTTCTCAAGAAAGATACGGACAGCAGTGGGTGAAAGGGTAGGAGGAAGGAAAAACACAAACCAAGAAAACCACAGTTGGATATTAGCGGGGAAGGGCAATTGAGACTGACATTGCGGAGTGGTTACTCTCAGGCAATAAAGAATTTATTCTCCCAAATTACAGGGTTTCATCTGCTCACACTGTAATTGGCTATTAGAGCTTGGTAATTGATACTAAGAAGCTTGTAAGCCTTTGGCGCCCAACGTTTCGCCCAGCTGTCAAAAATGAGCACAGTCAAGATGGACAAAGAAGCTTTGTTGTTGGTGCTGGTGCACATGGAGATTTTTAGACAAAGAAAAAGTTTCCTAAATTTGAGGCAGTTGGCCTGTTTTAAATAATATCTGTCCAGTTTCCTTGCAAAGTTTTAAGACCCCAAACAATACAAAGGATAGATTTGATGATGTATACTTTATTGTTTGTTATTTATTTTCCCATATATATGTATATTAAAGATTTTATTCATTTATTCATGAGAGACACACAGAAAGAGAGAGAGAGAGGCAGAGACACAGGCAGAGGGAGAAGCAGGCTCCATGCCGGGAGCCTGATATGGGACTCGATCCTGGGTCTCCAGGATCACGCCCTGGGCCGAAGGCAGGCACTAAACCGCTGCACCACCCAGGGATCCCCCTCCCCTATATTTTAATGTAGAAATTTCCCATACATAAAAGGGGGAAAAATTACTTCCGTTAATATCCACAAACACACCACCTAAATTCTACCCTTGATATTTTCCTATTCCTACTCTATGAAATATCTAGCCATCTAGCCATCTCTCCACTCAAAAATCCTTCTTACTTTTATTTGCTTTTTGAAGTAAGTCGCAGACATCGGTATACTTGCCCTGAAACATTTCAGCATTCAGCATGCATGTCATTTATCATATATATTATATAATAATATATGACATATTATCATTTATATATTATATACTATTAACTATATTATATATTTTTAGATGGGGAAGGGGCAGAAGGAAAGGAACATAATTATTATATATACTATACTATTAATTATATTATATATATGGAGGGGGGGGGGAAGGAGCAGAGGTAGAAGGAAAGAGAGAATTTTTAGCTTTTAAGCAGACTCCACATTGAGCGTGGAGCTAATATGGAGCTTGATCCCATGACCCTAAGATCAAAACCTGAGCCAAAATCAAGAATCAGACGCCAGGGACACTGGGGATCCCTGGGTGGCTCAGCGGTGGAGCGTCTGCCTTTGGCTCAGGGCATGATCCTGGGGTCTGGGATCAAGTCCCACGTCGGGAGCCTGCTTCTCCCTCTGCCTGTGTCTCTGCCTCTCTCTCTCTCTGTGTCTCTCATGAATAAATAAATAAAATCTTTGAAAAAAAAATCAGATACTTAACCGACTGAGCCGCCCAGGTGCTCCATTAATTCAATATTTTAGTGGTTCTTTTTGTTTCTTTAGAGGTAAAATTTACATAAAATGAAATGTACAAATCTAGTGTTCAATTCCTTAAGTTCCAGCAAATATCTGCACGTGTACAAACTAAATCATTACAAGACAAAGAACACAAACATCACAAACAGAAAATTCTCTCATACCCTCTCCCAATAAATCTCTACCTACAACCACTAAGAGGCAACCATTGTTTTGAAATGTGTTCACAAAAAAATTAATTTTACCATTTCTAGAGCTTTAAGTCCATGGGAAAATACAGTGATGCCTACTTTATGCAAGGTTTCTTTTACTGAATATAATGTTTCAGAATTCATTCATGTTGTGTGCATCAATGGTATGTTTCTCTTTATTTCTGAATAGTGGTCCATTGTGTAAAGGACATAGTATGTGATTTATCCTCCAACTGATGAACAGCTGGGCTATTTCCAGTTTGGGGCTCTTATGAATAATCCTGCTCTGGATGTCCTTATACAAGTCTTTCTGTAGACATTTGTTTTCATTTATCTTGGCTAAATACCTAAGAATGGAATTTGTGGGTCATAGGATATGCATATGTTTAGTTTCATAAGCAACCGTTGGACTTTTTTCAAAGTGGTTGTACCATCCTACACTCTCCACCACCAACATATGAGCTTTTGAGTCTGTCCACAGGCCCATCATTTATCCTAGTAGTCTTTATTGTAGCCATTCTGTTAGTATGTCAAGTATTATTTATTTTTGACAAATGCATTTAATACAACCGAAGGCAGTCTATTTTTACATAAAAAAAAATAGGTTACCCACACTTAGAGAAGTTGACAAAACTCACAGGAAATCAGGATACTTTAAAACAGGTACATACAGCCTCCTCTTTCTTTTTTAGACCCTGTCTTTCTTTCTTTCTTTCTTTCTTTTATTTATTTATTTATTTATTTATTTATTTATTTATTTATTTATTTCCTGTGGTTTTGTTATTGCTGGTGGTGGCTGTGGTGGTGTTTTACTGTGGTAAAGTTCACATAACAAAATTTACCTTCTTAGCAGTTTTAAAGCATACAATACAGTGGTACTAAGTATATTCATGATGTTGTGTGCTCATCACCACTAGCTAGTTGCAGAACTTCCTCACTACCCCAAATGGAAACCCCCAACTTGTCACTTCTCATTCTCCTTCCTCCTAGCCCTTGGCAACCACAAGTCTGATTTTTGTTTCTGTGGATTTTCTTATTCTGGGTATTTCATGTAAGTAGAATAATGCAATATGTGGTCGATTACAACTATATGATATTAGGTATAATTATAGATTCCTTGGATGACAGGACATAAGAACACTCTGGATAGATGAAAGACAGAATGTTTGTTACTTACAGCTCCAAAGGAGCAAAGGCTGCCTCACTGGGCCACACAGGGGACAAGGGAACAAGTTGGAACTCTAGGAGGCAGTTTATGTGTGACAAGCAGGGTGGGGTTAGTAAGGTTTTGTGGGCTTCCTGAGAATTGAGTATTTTTTGGTATCAATTTTTATTTACCTTGTAGTTAGCTAACATACAGTGTAATATTTTCAGAAGTAGAATTTAGTGGTTCACCACTTAATACAACACCCAGTGCTCATCAAAACAAGTGCCCTACTTAATACCCATCACCCATCTAGCCCATTCCTCACTCACCTCCCTCCATCAGCCTTCAGTTTGTTCTCTATAGCCAAGAGTCTCTTATGGTTTGCCTCCCAGTCTCTTTTTTTCCCCATTCCCTATGTTCATCTGTTTTGTTTCTTAAATTCCACATATGAGTGAGGTCACATGGTATTTATCTTTCTCTGACTTGTTTTGCTTAGCATAATACACTCTAGCTCCATCCACATTGTTGCAAATGGCAAAGTTTCATTCTTTTTGATGGCTGAGTAATAATCCATTGACTATACATACTATATCTTCTTTATCCATTTATCAGTCGATGCAGCAACCTCTTTGACATCAGCTGTAGTAACTTCTTACTAGACACATCTCCGGAGGCAAAAGGAACAAAAGCAAAAATGAATTATTAGGACTTTATCAAGATAAAAAGCTTCTGCACAGTGAAGAAAACAATCAATAAAACTAGAAGGCAACCAATGGAATGGGAGAAAACATTTGCAAATGACATATCAGATAAAGGGCTAGTATCCAAAATCTATTAAGAACTTATCAAACTCAGCACCAAAAAACCCCCAAATAATCCATAAAGAAATGGGCAGAAGACATGAATAAAAACTTTTCCAAAGACATCCAGATGGCTAACAGATACATGAAAAGATGCTCAACGTCCCTCATCACCAGGGAAATGTAAATCAAAACCACGGTAGATATCATGTCACACCTGTCAAAATGGCTAAAATGTACAACACAGGAAACAATACATGTTGGTGAGGATGTAGAGAAAGAACTCTCTTACACAGTGGGTGGGAATGCAAATTGGTACAGTTATTCTGAAGAACTATAGGGAGGTTCCTCAAAAAGTTAAAAATAGAGCTATCCTGTGACTCAGCAATTGCACTACTAGGGATTTACCCAAAGGATACAAACGTACTGATTCGAAGGCGCACAAGGCGCACATGCACCCTAATGTTCACAGCAGCATTACTAACAACAGCCAAAATATGGAAAGAAAATGGAATATTTTGAATAATTCTGTGGCTCCAAGCAACAAGAGGCCACCCCTGGGTGTTAGGTATCTGGGCACGTTTAGCCATTGGAAATGCATGTGTGTGGGGATCCCTGGGTGGCGCAGCGGTTTAGCGCCTGCCTTTGGCCCAGGGCGCGATCCTGGAGACCCGGGATCGAATCCCACGTCGGGCTTCCGGTGCATGGAGCCTGCTTCTCCCTCTGCCTGTGTCTCTGCCTCTCTCTCTCTATGTGACTATCATAAATAAATAAAAATTAAAAAACATTAAAAAAAAAAAAGAAAAGGAAATGCATGTGTCAAAACCTGGGAGTGTTAGGGTGGAATCTTCTTAGCAAACTACCCACAAAGGGGCAAGGGAAGTGAAAATTATAACCATGACTTCAAAACTGGCTCAAGACAGTACTTGGGAAATGTTACATTACAGCAGTTCTGTGGATCAGACTCCTCTCACGTGGCAAAGTGGTCAAGTTTCATCCATGTTGTAACATGTATCAATACTTCTTCATTCTTTGTTATAGCTGAATATTACTCCATTGTATGGATATGCCACATTTTGTTATTCATTCAACCATTTATTGGACATTTGCATTGTTTCCACCTTTTGGCTGTTACTAGGAGTGCTGCCATGAACATTCATGTACAAGGTTTTTTTTTTGCAAACTTGTTTTCACTTCTTTAGATTATGTAGTTAGGAGGGCAACTGCTGGCGATATTTAACTTATGGAGGAATTGCCAAGCTGTTTTGTAAAGTGGCTGCCCCATCTTGCATTTCTCCCACCAATGGATGAAGTTTCCAACTTCTCTATATCTTCACCAACACTTGGAATTTTCCATTTTTAAAAAATTATGACCACCCATGTTGTTTTGATTTGCATTTCCCTCATGATTTAATGATGCTGAGCTTTATGATTCTTCATCTGCTTTATGTATCTCCTTTTTGAAAGATGTCTACTCAAGTCCTTTGCCTATTCTTAAAATGGATTGTGTGGTTTTTTGCATGAAGTCTATTTTAATTCCAGAAGGCAACCTTCTTTTTCCAATTAATTTCCTCTTATTTTCAGTATTTGTGATTTTAATTTATTGTTTTAAAGATTTGTTTATTTACTTTAGAGAAGGAGAGAGAGAGAGATAGGGAAAGAGCACAAGTGGAGGGAAGGGCAGAGAGAGAGGGAGGGAGAGAGAATCTCTAGCAGACTCCCCACTGAGCGCACAGACAGATATGGGGCTTGACCCCATGACCGTGAGATCATGACCTGACCAAAGCCAAGAACTGGTTGCTTAACCTACAGAGATACCCGAGTGCCCTTTGTGGTTTTATTTTAAAAGGAGATTAAGGTTTGTTTATTCCCATGGGTGACATCTTTGAATATTTATTTATTTTTAGAGAGAGAGTATTGCAGGAGGAGGGAGGGACAGAGGGAGAGAGAGAGAAAGAATCCCAAGTAGATTCCCCACTGAGCACAGAGCCCTATAAGGGGCCTGATCCCTCCCCACCCTCACCACCAAGATCATGACCTGAGCTGAAATCAAGAGTCAGACACTTAAACCACTGAGCCACCCAGGCGCCCCTCACGGTGATGTTTTTAAAAACATGGTGAAACAAAATGCATGCATTGTTTACATAAAAGGATCAACTTTTCAGATGACTCTATTCTAGGTTTCAGAGAAGAACTGGATATCCTGATGAGGAGGCATTAAATGAAGCTGAAATTCAAGTCTTCAAATCAAAATCACAAAAGGTGGCAAAACCCTGTTCTTAAAAACAAAACAAAGCAAAAACAAAACCCTGTTCTTGTAACCAGAGATGTTAAACACGATGGAAAAATGAGAAGTATCATTAAGCCTCCAAAACAATATTTTAATTGTGGGCAAAAGTTTGTCAAACTATTATAAGAAAACTAAAGTTTAATACTACTAAAAATTTAAAAAGAGGCCTTGGCCGATATAGTTCTAGGCAGTTTTTTTGCCCTACATTAGGCAAACTGTATCATAACTAGGAAAGTCAGAGCCAACATGAGCAGCTGAGGGATTTTACCTTTCATATATACACCAAATTGTAAACACTCATGAGTCCGGGAACAAACAAAAACTAACTCTTAGTAAGTATCAGTTGAATTCAACCCAATTGGGAACCACAGTTTCTCTAAATGGAAAAAGAGGCCAAAGCAGCCAACTCAACTTTTTCAAGTGGTCAATAAGTAGATAGAAAACACAGAACAAGGATAACATTTATTTAATCTAAGAAAGTGAGTGTGACTAGGCTTTATACTGAAAGCTCTTTTTTAAAAAAGAGGTTCTTTGGTTTTAAGGAAAATTTATCTGCAGAACTGCTTTAGAGATAAGAAGCAGGGCCAGAATAAATGTGCTCCTCTCATCCTGAAGATTTTGATCTCAGGAATCAGAATGAACCCTTGTTGCATTTAGCATTTTGGTATTCAGTCTGGGAGAGGAAGCTCACAGTGACATATTTAGGTTGTTTGAGGAGCCAAAGTGGTGGTGTTATAAAAATGTCAGTCCCAACAGCCCCTCACAGTAGGAAGTCAACTCTGTGAGCTTGCTGTCTAGGTCTGAAAATGGGAATGGTTTCCAGAAGTGTTTGGCTAAATTCAGAGATTGTTGCTCCTTCTTCAGTCTATTCTACAAGCACTTAATTCACCCTGCTATATAGTTGGTGCTCATAATGCAGAGATGAAATAACCTGAGTTCCTGCACTCAGGAGGGTCTCTACCCAGGGAAAGGAGTGGGTGCATAAGATTAACTGAATATGTGCCTCGATAGAAGCTTCTATAAGGCCTTGTGACATACAGCAAAGAGAGTGTTCAAATCTATCAGGAGGGGCGTCACGATGAAAGGACTACTGCGTTGAGCATTTCCCCCCAACTCCTCATTTTTAAAACTTTCCAACCCACAGGAAAGTTGCAAGGCTTGTATAATAAACATCCACACACTCATCATCCAGGATTACCAGCTGTTGACATTTTTGCCACATTTATTATTTCTCCCTTTCTGATGCTTTACCTCAAAATTCTTAAACATGTTTCTCCTGGGATCAAGGACATTCTCCCACAAAAACACAAATTACCACAATAAGGAATTTTAACCTGAATACGATTGTACAACTAATACATAGGTCATACATACTCAAATTTCCCGAACTTTTTTCCCTCCCCAATCTGAGATCCAATTAGGATTATGCATTGAGGGATCCCTGGGTGGCGCAGCGGTTTAGCACCTGCCTTTGGCCCAGGGCGCGATCCTGGAGACCCGGGATTGAATCCCATATCGGGCTCCTGGTGCATGGAGCCTGCTTTTCCCTCTGCCTATGTCTCTGCCTCTCTCTCTCTCTCTGTGTGTGACTATCATAAATAAATAAAAATTTAAAAAAAAACTTCCCTTTAAAAAAAAAAGGATTATGCATTGAATTTAATTTCAAAAATTTTGATTTTCTCTTTAATCTACCTTCATCTAAATGAAATCCTCAGCTTTTTTTCTTTTCCTATCTCTCACAATATTAATATTTTCGAGGTCCAGGACAGTTGTTAAGCGGAGTATCTTTCCGTCTGGATTTGTCCTATGGTTTTTTATTCGTGGTATGTTTTCTGCTATATCAGAGTCAGGTTAGACCCTTGAGGCAGGAGTCCAACACTGGAAATATTAAGTAGACATTGGCAAATAGTGGCAAGTTTGCTTGCTAGTTATACTGGGGACAGCTTCAGCCAGGGAATAGACACTTAATAACTGATATTGGTAAGTAAGAAGCACTGAGTGGATGCAGAAGCTCTGTCTACTTCCACTCCCAGTCACATCAATAGAAATTCTGGCTAATACTTACCAACAGCAACCAAAAATTATTTTGTATACGGTCACGCTTGACACCAAGAGAAGCAATTCTCAGCTTACTTAAGGTTAGAGTGGTGAATTGCTGCTATGAGTAGAAAAAGTCACCTATAGGCTACTGGGACCTTTGTGTTGGGAGATAGTTGTTCATGTCATTTCTACATGTCTTGTGACGACTTTTATCCTACCTTGCACATTTTAGGAATGCCTGCACAGCGGATCGCCCTGGGAACTAGAGATCCTATCTCCCTTTGCATCAGAGGGCAGATTCATTTCCTAATGATGATTTAAAGATAATGTTGTCCTCAGGGACAAAGGTTGGGCATGTCTGCCAGCAGCCCCTTCAAAGCACTGGGGTGTTCCCAAGCTCGGAGCCTCTCAGTTGTGACACAGACTCACTGAGTGCACAGCATTGGGCCTCACGGGGAGGAAGAACCAGTGTGTCCATGAAGCTCATGCTGCTTGTTGTGCCTGAATCTACGTGGTTCTTTCTTCACAGGGGCTGACTGTATGGAAGTGTGGCAAGCTGACCTTGGCCTGTTGTAGTCACTGCGCTTAGGGACACCTTGACAGTGTGCCACCCACCAGCAAGCGCATACTTGGTGGGAACTCCAACTGGAGCAATTAGCACAGCAGCTTATCTGCAGCTGATGAAATATTTTAGGCCCTGGCAGGGGCAAACTTGCAACTGCTTTGTAGGAGTGCTTCCCTAACCCACAACAGAAAGACTTTCCACTGAAGAGAACCTCACCAAATATCAATGCACAATTAAAGAGCTAACAAATCACAGAAGACAATGTACCAGTGGAAGTGCGAGAGAACCTACATGGCAAGTGGGAGCATTTGAGCTCCAGAATGTAGAGGTAATAGAGCACTCGGAAAGACACTTGAAAAAAAAAAAAAGGAAAGACACTTGAGACAAGTATGTTGAAAACACAGCCACTCCTTGGAGATATTACAAGTTTGGTTCCAGATCACCGCAATAAAATGAACATCACGGTAAAGCAAGCCAAATAAGTGTTCTGTTTTTCCGGTGCACATACAAATTACGCTTACGCTATCCTGTGGTCGGTTAGGTGTGCAATAATATTACGTCTAAGACAATGTACAGACCTTGATTTAAAAAATACTTTATTGCTGAAAAATGCTAATCATTATCTGAGCTTTCAGTGAGTCATCATCTTTTTGCTGATGGAAGATCTTGTCTCCATGTTGATGGCTGCTCACTGGCCAGGATGGGGGGTGCTGAAGGTTGGGGGGCTGTGGCAATTCTTAAATTTGCAATTTCTCTGTGATGCCATTTGAGGACATTCTACTACGCACAGTAGAACTTCTTTCAAAATTGAGAGTTCATCCTCTCAAACCCTGTTGCTGCTTTACCAACTAAGTTTGGACCTAGAAGCAGTGATACTCCAGTAGCAATTAGCTAATCTAGCACACAGAATTTGGAGTTTGTTTGTTTTTAGAGAGGGAGAGGTGGAGGGACAGGGCAGAGGGAGAGGGAGAGACAATCTTAAGCAGGCTCCACGCCCAGGGTGGAGTCTGACTCGGGGCTCGATCTCAAACCCTGAGATCATAACTGAGCCCCAAATCAAGAGTTGGATGCTTAACCAACTGAGCCACCGAGACATCCCAGATCTTCGGTTTTATTTTGTTTTAAGATTTTATTTATGTATTCGAGAGAGAGTGAGAACTAGAGAGAGAGTGTGTGCAAGTACACACACAGGGAGAGATAGAGAAGCAGACTTCCTGTCAAGCAGGGAGCCTGTGGCGGGGCTGGATCCCAGGACTCTGGGATCATGACCAGAACTGAAGGCAGACGCCTGACTGAGCCACTCAAGTGCCCCGAGATTTTGGTTCTATTTTTTTAATTCTTTTTTTTTAATTGGTAAAGATTTTATTTATTTATTAATGAGAGACACAGAGGCAGAGACACAGGCAGAGGGAGAAGCAGGTTCCCTGTGGGAAGCTCCATGCGGGACCCCATCTGGGACTCCGGGATCACCCGAGCCAAAGGCAGACACTCGACCACTGAGCCACCCAGGCGTCCCCATTTTTGGTTTTTAAGTGTTACTCTCCTCTTAAAGGAACCAGAGCATCTTGGAGAAATGGCTGATTTGAGAACTGGGGGTACAGTAAATCTAAGATGGTTCTGGAACATATTGTTGTGTCAGGAAAGTAAGGAAGAAATTCATGCATAATAATAGAGCCCCATGGGAAGGACAGATGGGCTAGCTTGAAGAGGCTCCCACTGGCCAAATCTGGGATGATTCAATCCTCCAAATAATTATAATAAGAATCTGGTTATAATAAGGATCCACAAGTCTACTTTTATATAAACAAATGGGAAGAAGGGAACATTTTCCTTACCATGGAAAGGCAACTAATAAACGTAGAATGATGGGGAAAAAAATTGGCAACCACCTTAATAATTAAGGCAAGAGTCATCAATCGATGCTAAAATTATTGGACAGTGGGGCACCTGGGTGGCACCTGCCTTTGGCTCAGGATATGATCTCATGGTCCTGGGATCAAGTCCCACATTGGGCTCCCTGCTCAGTGGAGACCTTACTTCTCTCTCTGCCTCTACCCCTGGTTTGTGTTCTCTCTCTCTGTCAAATAAATAAATAAAATATTTTTAAAAATAAAAAATAAAAATTATTGGACAAAAGTTTGAGAAGTGATAAGATGTTTACATAACCTCAGAGTATCGCACCACAGGACACTTCTTGATTACAAAAAAAAAAATAAAGTAACTGCACAATGAGGAAATCAGGCTGACATCACCTTAATATTGCATCCATTGGGCATCAGGTGGGACCAACAATACCATGTCTCTCCTAAGGCAATGCATTGAGAAACAGGGCTGGGAGTAGAGAGAGGCAAGCTAGGCACCTAGGGCTAATCCTGTACTTGCAGGGAGCTGAGAAGAAATATCTCCTAATTCTGTATACTGAGAACCTACCCCTTGGCTTACTCTAGTCCCAGCCCTGCTGAGAAGAGCACAACATTACTTCAGTGCTACTCTGACCCAAAGTACATAACCTGAATCTAATCATGGGGAAGCATCAGAGAACTCAAAATAAAAGACATTCCATAAAAATAACTGGCTTATACTCTTCAAAAGTGTCAATGTCACAGGGCGCCTGGGTGGCTCAGTTGGTTGGCCGTCTGCCTTCCATTCAGGTCATGATCCCAGAGTCCCAGGATGGGCCCCACGTGGGGCTCCCTGCTCAGCAGGGAGTCCGCTTCTACCTTTCCCTCTGTCCCTCCCTCTGCTCCTTCTCTCTTGCTCACTCACACTCTCTCTCAAGTAAATAGAATCTTTTTTAAAAAAGTTGATGTCACTAAAGACAAAGAAAGATTGAACAATGGTTCCAAATAAAAGGAGACTATAAAAACATGACAACCGGACACCTGGGTGGCTCAGTGGTTGAGCATCTGCCTTTGGCTCAGGGCATAATCCTGGGGTCCTGGGATCAAGTCACCCGCATCGAGATCCTGCAGGGAGCCTGCTTCTCCCTCTACCTACGTCTCTGCCTCTCTCTCTGTGTTTGAAATAAATAAATAAATACATAAATACATAAATAAATAAATAAAATCTTTAAAACAAAACAAAAACTTGACAACTGATTGCAACACATGATCCGGGATTTTCTTTTTCTGTAAGGGACACTATTGTGATGATCGGTGAAATCTGAATAAGATCTCTAGATTAGCTAAGAGTATTGTGCATGATGATTATGTAAGAGAATAAGGGATTTTTGGAAAATTCTGACTCAGGTATTTAGAACCAAATGAGCATCATGCCTGCAACTTACTTTCAATTGGGTTAGGAAGAAGTACAGGTAAATAGGTAAATAGAAAAAGATTAACTAAATGTGGTAAAATATTAATGTTTGGTAAATCAGGGTGGAATTCCATGTACCAGTTCTTTGTGCTACCTTGCTACTTTTTTGTAAGTCTGAAATTGTGTCAAAATAACTTTTTAAGTCAAATATTTAATAAGAGGTCCCTAAGAATGAGAACAGGTAATGTGTACACAGCAGACCATTTTCCAGAATTGGAAGACCCAGATCCTCAGTCTGAGAGGTCACAGCAGGATGTCCCCAACAGAATGAATAAAAACTAAAATCAACAATACAAGGAACAACAAACAGGTGCTGGTGAGGGTGTGGAGAAAAGGAACCCTCTTGCACTATTGGTGGGAATGTAAACTGGTACAGCCGCTGTGGAAAAGGGTATGGCGGTCCCTCAAAAAGTTAAAAATACAACTGCCTTACCATCCAGCAATTGCACTACTGGGTATTTACCCAAAGAATACAAAACACTAAATCAAAGGGATATGTGAATCCCTATGTTTATAGCAGCATTATTTACAATAGCCAAGCTATGGAAGCAGCCCAAAGGTCCATGAATTGATGAATGAGTAAAGAAGATGTGGAATATACACAATGGAATATTACTCAGCCATAAAAAAGAATAAGATGTTTCCATTTGCAGCACCATGGATGAAGCTAGAGAAAATAAGTCAGAGAAAGACAAATACCATGAGATTTCACTTCCATGTGGACTTTAAGAAACAAAACATGAGCAAAGGAGAAAAAAAAAAACAATAAATCAAAAGCAAGGCCACTCCTAGGAAGATCAGAACATGGATCTGCATAGAAAGCCTTAAAGCCACCAGAAGGAAAACTGACCTAGAAAGACAGAAATTAACTGAGGTACAAAAAGTGGTGCTGAGCAAATAGATTGATAAACATGCTGTTAAATCTATATAAAGACTTAAAAGAGTGAGAGACAGGGACAGGGACAGAGACGGATGTGCAGAGTTCAGACACCTGAACTCAAATAAGATGACATTCTTCTGCCTTCCTGTTTCAGCTCTTATATTGTAAACAGATGTTCTTTTTACTATTTGGTGCCACCCTTTTCACCTTTGTTGGTGATTTTGTGTTTAAAACGGCTCATAAGTGTGTACTAAAATGTTCTGCAGTGTTCCTAAGCCTAAGAAGGCCATCATATGGCCTACAGAGAGAATACAGGTGTTAGAGAAGCTTCATTTAGGCATAATTATAGTGCTTTGGCTGTGAGTTCAATAGTTAATAGTTAACAATACATATTAAGAGGTCTTTTTTTTTAAGATTTTATTTATTTATTCATGACAGACACACACACACACAGAGGCAGAGACACAGGCAGAGGGAGAAGCAGGCTCCATGCAGGGAGCCCGACATGGGACTTGATCTCGGGTCTCCAGGATCACACCCCAGGCCGAAGGTGGTGCTAAACCGCTGGGCCACCAGGGCTGCCCTTAAGATGTCTTTAAAGAGAAACACAGAAAACAAGGTTATGTCTTGATCTGTTGACAGAAATGTGACCAGAGGCTATAGTATCCCAACTCTGTATTGCCTCTAGGAGAAATTGTTCGGTGTATGCCAACTCAGTGTTGGTGACAACTTTACAGAACATAATAAATAATGAGACTTGACTACTTTTTTTCAGTTAATTTAAAATCTAGTGTTTATTGTTTATGGTTCCTTATTTCTATTTTCTTTCCAATGTGTTCTGAATTAGATTTTATTCTAAGTTTCAGCTACTTTATAGTACTAACACGTAACATTCCAGAGCTCCAATTCGTGCAATATAGCCTGTAGTATAGCCTTTTCTTCTTTCTTTCTTTCTTTCTTTCTTTCTTTCTTTCTTTCTTTCTTTCTTTCTTTCTTTTCTTTCTTTCGAGTATGGTGACACACGATGTTACATTAGTTTCAGGTGTACGGCATAGTGATTCAACAACTCCATACGTTATGCTACACTCACTTAAAGTATAGCTACCATCTGTCTTCATGCAACGCTATTTCAGTATCACTGACTACATTCCCTCGACTGTACCTTTTATTCCTGTGACTTTTTCATTCCATAACTGGAAGACTGTACCTCCCATTTATCCATTTTATCCATCTTTTACCTCCCTCTTCTCAGGCAAGCACCAGTTTGTTCTGTATTTGTAGGTCTGATTCTGCTGTTTGCTTGTTTGTTTTTTAGATTCCACATATGAGTGAAATCATACGGTATCTGTCTTTCTCTGACTTATTTCACTTAGCATAATACCCTCTGGGTTGTAGTAACTATATTCCAAAGTAGGTTTTTTTTTCCTTCCTTGACAGGATAAAATATAAACATGCCTACTAAACTGTCCTTATTGTTAACAATCATATCAAGTAATTTGGATTTACTCAAGTCATATAAGTGAACCAAGAATGTGTGTTCTTATGCTTAGCTTTACATAAGTACGATATTTGGTGGAAACCCTTAGGTCAACACATCTTCCCCATGTGCAATAGGATTGAGATTTAAAGTCAGTCTGGAACCTATAATTTTTTCCTGAGATGGGCTGTATATTAAATGACTGGAATCAGGGTGCCTGGGTGGCTCAGTTGGTTAAGCTCCTGCCTTCGGCTCAGGTCATGATCCCAAGGTCCTGGGATTGAATCTCACAACCCTGCTTCCCTCTCTGCACCTCCCCCCCTCCCCATGGTCCTTTTCTCTCTCTCTCTCTCAAAATTAAAATGACTGAAATCAATCTGCTAAATTTAAGAATTCTGAGTTATGTTTGCAGATGATATCACTTTATGGTCATATAAAGGATTCAGAGTACTGTGTGCAAAAGGGACTTTCGGGGTAATAGAAATATTTTCTATATCAATGGGGGCGGTGGTTACATAGATGTATACATCAAAATTCATAGAACTGTATAACTCAGTAAATCTGGCTTAAGAAAATGAGAATCTGATGGTATTAGGGAAGAAAATAATGACAGTGGCTAAGCAATATGTGAAAAGAAGTTTGCTTCTTTATTTTGGCCTCTTAGCCAAAAGGCAGAGATAGAGGTCTTTATTATTGAAAATTTAGTAGTAATGGCTCGTTTTCCACATTTTCTTCTGTAGCACCATTCTTTACTTTGGATTTTTCACTGCCTTATACAAAAATCCTGAATTTTTCCTCAAAAAACAAAGTTTTATTTGAATCTATAAATGTAGGGCAGCCCCAGTGGCTCAGTGGTTTATCACTGCCTTCAGCCTGTGATCCTGAAGACCTGGGATCGAGTCCCACACCAGGCTCCCTGCATGGAGCCTGCTTCTCCCTCTGCCTGTGTCTCTGCCTCTCTCTCTTTCTGTGTCTCTCATGAATAAATAAATAAAATCTTTAAAAAATTTTTAAAAAATGAACCTATAAATGTAAAAAAGCTTTTAGCTATTTTCTACTGTGGTTTTAATCTTAACTCACAGAGCTCATTCACTTGAGATTTGATGATGTCCATAGTTGAATAAAAGGCTTCTGACCATGAGTGAAACAGGATGATTGAGATCAGGAAGGGAGACAGAATATTCCTGTTAGGGGGCCTGGGTGGCTCAGTGATCCCAGGGTCCTGGGATCAAGCCTCATGGCAAGCTCCCTGCTCAGTGGGGGGTCTGCTTCTTCCTCTCCCTCTACCCTTCCCCCCTGCTCATGCTCTCTCTCACTCTCATTCTCTCAAATAAATAAAATCTTAAAAAAAAAAAAAAGGCGGTCCAAGTCCCTGCTCCGCTGTGTCGGGTATACTTGGACCCAAGCTTGAGCTTGCTAATAAACCCTCCTGAGCTTGAAAAAAAAAAAAAAAAGGAATTAAGCAATGCTCTCTCTTTAGAACTCTCCAGCCTCTGGGTGGTCATAAATATAAAAGGCATGTCATAAGCCTGTGCATTATATGGCTCCTTCCCTTCCCACCACACATACAGATAAGTGAGTGAATGAAAAGATTTCCTGTCACTTAATACACTTCAGGTGGGGAGAATCTAAGAGATGGAGGAATGGGTCTGCTCATGTTTCTGACATGGGATGCCTCTGAAGGGCATGGAGACAGGCAGATACCTGGCCAAGTATGACAGGTGTGACCACGGTTTCCTTTAGATCAGATGGTAACCCTTTCTAAGACTCCCAGCAGCTCCACCATGAAAAGAGGCTATTGTTTCTGCAGTGTCCCCTCGGGTTCCCTCTCTGAAGGCTTGAAGGAGGCTTCCAGGGGCACCTGGGTGGCTCAGTGGTTGAGCATCTGCCTTTGGCTCAGGGAGTGATCCCAGGGTCCTGGGATTGAGTCCCACCTCAGGCTCCCCATAGGGAGCCTGCTCCTTTCTCCTTCTGCCTGTGTCTCTATCCCTCTCTCTGTGTCTCTAGTGAATAAATAGATAAAATCTTTAAAGAAAAATAAAAAGAAGGCGGCTTCCACACAAGATGGCAAGGAAGCTGTAGGGTTTATACAGAAGCATCAGGTGGAGGATAAGTTCTCACTGCTGACCTCTGGAAATAGCTGATGTTTCAGATGCACTGAAGAGTCGCTATGTGGGGGGAAACCTGCTTTCACCAAGACTAACTGCAACCACACAGTGACCTTCAGTGGGTTCTGGAGAGAATTAAGCGAGAGAATCCGAAGGACTGTATGTATAATTGCAGTGATTGGCATAGCAGTTACTCATGTGGCTTCTTTCTTTCTGATAGATAGAAAATTCACATTTTCTTTTGTTCTTTGTTTTCTGGGAAGCATGTAACTAAGATTTTGTTTGTTTGTTTGGGTTCTGAAGCAACTTCCTCCAGTCTGGGTTTTTGTTTTTGTTTTTGTTTTTTTTTAGTGTAGTTATTCTTCCTTCCTTTTTTTTTTTTTAAGATTTTATTTATTTATTCATGAAAGACACACACACAGAGGCAGAGACATAGGCAGAGGGAGAAATAGGCTCCAGGCAGGGAGCCCGATGTGGGACTCAATCCCAGGACCCCGGGATCATGCCCTGAGCCAAAGGCCGACCCTCAACCACTGAGTCACCCAGGCGTCCTGCTATTCTTCCTTTCAATTCCCAATTCTCCCCTTGATTTTGGTGGGGTCCAAAGTGCTCTTTTACTTTCAGATCTTGATGGGCATCAGGCCCAAGAATTTGAAGTTCTTGGTTCTCATTCCTTCTGGTTTGACTGCTTCCGAGTGTGAATGGGCTTTAACAGCAAGACAGGCAAGGACCTCAGCTAACACTGGTGAGGTATGGGCAGGGCTTGATTAATATGGCTCCAAGGAGGGGTGCCAGTGTTTACCACCATGATCACTCAGGCTGTGTACGGAGGGCAGACTTGATCTCAGCCATCAGTGTTCAGGGGGCTCAGATCAGCAAGTCGGGGTTGTGGTACTTAGAGTGGGTGCGTGGCAGCATTCGGGACCACCACATGGGGTCCAGAAGAGTGAGTCCAGGCATTGAGAAAGAGGGAATTCCTGAGCTCTCACTATACAAAGTCAAGAAGATTATAGTTTTGTGGGATCTGAAGCTTGCATAATTTGGGGAGCCTACTTAAAAAAATACAAAAATGAAAAAAGAAAACAAAACACACACACACACACACACAAAATGCAAAAATGATTCACTTTTGCAAATCCTGTAAAGCATGGGACTCTGAAAAGTTTGTTACGGCTCATCTTAGGATCTTGGCAGTCCCTACTCATGCAAATGAGGGATGTGAAGCGTAAGCTTCATTAACTATATGGTGGTGTTTAGGCTAGGGCTCCAGACAGTCAGGAGTGAATACAGATCAGGAAACTGAGGCAGAAGTCTAATATAAATTAGGCAGAGCTCATAAAATAAGGGTTCAAAAAGGAGGTGGCTCGATATTCATGTGGGTATCCAGGGCTTGGTTCCTGGTAGCAGACCGCCAGCACAACTCCACACCTTTACACAATAGGAGGTCCGCACTGGTGGGCCTATGACAACATACCAGATTCATGCGGGGACTAGGAAGGGCTCCTAACTCTATGCGTCTTGTGGCCAAGTCACACAGATGAATCTGACAGGGACTTGAACATACTAATTTATTTGTTCATTCATTCAGTCATTGAGCCATTACTTTGTGTGTCTTGGAGGGGAAAAAAAGGAAGACTAAGTACCCATCTCTGTACTCAAGGAGCTCACGTCTAGAAGTGATGGCTGACTCCTACTTACACATAAGGTAGCCAGGGTCCCAAGGAAAATCACCTGTGTCGGGACACCTGGGTGGCTCAGCAGTTGAGTGTCTGCCTTTGGCTTGGGGCGTGATCCAGGAGTCCCAGGATTGAGTCCCTCATCGGGCTCCCTACATGGAACCTGCTTCTCCCTCTGCCTGTGTCTCCACCTCTGTGTGTGTGTGTCTCTCATTAATAAATAAATAAAATCTTAAAAAAAGGATTATATTTTTTTAAAAAAAGAAAATCACCTGTGGATCCCAAGAGCCTCTGAATAGTGAGGACTATCCTGGTTTTAGCATTTCAAATCCTGTGTTTTAAGAGACTCCCCAGTCTATGGCAAACTGGGACAGCTGGTCACCCTAGCAGGGAATGGCCCATGACTAGTTTTCTTGGAGGTGGGAAGGCCTTGAGGTTTCTGGGTTCAGCCCTGAAGCACCATTCATTTTCCTTATAGCGTGTGGTGGCCCAGGTGTACTTTCTGATCTAGTGGAACTGGAATTGGATCCAAGTTCTTGAGAGTGTGCAAGGTTAGTACAATGATTTGTAATCCTGGGCTCTACTATAAGAGAATAAAATATAAGGAGTGGCAATGCTGAGGAAAAGCCTGGGAGAGCAGCCTCATGAGTGACTTCTGAGGCCAAGCCAGAATGTGAGGAGCCATATGAAGACCAAGGCCACCAGGTGATGGAGCTCAGAGCAGCAGTGGTCTCTGAATCAAGAACAATGGACTCATCTGCTAACAAAGGGACCTTCAGAGTTTGTGAGCCCTGTGCCTCAGAGCCCACATGCTCCTTACCCTGAGAGCAAAGCAGGATAAGAGATGTCAGCACAGAACAATGAACATGGAAGAAACACAGTATCCCTTTGTTGCCAACCCTCTCCCAGGCAATAGTCCGTCCAGGAATTTTATTTTTTTTTTAATTTTTACTTATTTATGATAGTCACACAGAGAGAGAGAGAGAGAGAGAGAGAGAGAGAGAGAGAGGCAGAGACATAGGCAGAGGGAGAAGCAGGCTCCATGCACCGGGAGCCCGACGTGGGATTCGATCCCGGGTCTCCAGGATCGCGCCCTGGGCCAAAGGCAGGCGCTAAACCGCTGCGCCACCCAGGGATCCCCGTCCAGGAATTTTAACCTGAGATCTTTATGTTTAGATTAACCCATACCCAACACTTGAAATTATATGACAAATTTTGTGTATATAAGCATATTCTCAGAAGACAGCATCCATCAGGGTCTCAAAGTTGTTCAAGATTGGAAACAGATTAAGAAACACTAGTGGTTGCTAAAGTCCTTGTTTTCACATTCTATGTAATTTGATAATACTCAAGATAATTGATTTCTTTTTTTTAAATAAATTTTTATTTATTTATGATAGTCTCACAGAGAGAGAGAGAGAGGCAGAGACACAGGCAGAGGGAGAAGCAGGCTCCATGCACCGGGAGCCCAATGTGGGATTCGATCCCGGGTCTCCAGGATCGCGCCCTGGGCCAAAGGCAGGCGCCAAACCGCTGCGCCACCCAGGGATCCCTAGATAATTGATTTCAATTTATGAAAAGGATCACAAAGAAACTGTCAGGGTCCAAGAAGCCCAAGAACTATGACTTTGAGAAATATGCTAAATATTAATATCAGGGAATCCAAAACAGTGTTCTCTGTTGTGAAAGAGGACAGGTGATAGTTGATCTTATATATCAACTTGGCTAGGCTCATGGGCACACTGTGTGGGCACCCAGTTGTATGGTCAAACACCAGTCTAGGTATTGTTGTGAGGTACTTTTTAGATGTAATTAACATTTAAATCAACAGACATTGAGTAAACCAAACTGCCCTTCCTAATGTTGGTGGGCCTCGTCCAATCAGTTGAAGGCCTTAAGAGCAAAGCCTGAGGTTTCCCAAACAAGAAAGGTTTTTCCAGATTGCAACATAGAAACCCTGCCTGGGTTGCCAGCTGCTGTCCTGTAAGATTCAAGACTGTAACATCAACTCTTAACCTGAATTCTTAGCCTTTCAGCCTCCCCTACAGATTTCTGGAACTTTCCACCCATACAAGCATGTGATGCAATACCTTAAAATCTCAATCTCTTCCTCTTCTTCCCTTTCTATCCTATTGTGTCTGTTTCTCTTGGAAACTCTACCCAGGACACGACCCATTAGTCATTTATTTCATTATACTACTGAGAATTAACATATCTATGAATCACCAAAATGCTGAACTTCACCATTGGTGAAAGCAATCCTGAGGCCATTTGGAATAAATGATTATGATTGGACAGGAACAGGGTACAGAGAGAAAACATGAACTTTTATGTCTGAAGTGTACATTCTAAGCTTCCAGTAATATGGCCAAAGAGCCCAGTTCTTGTAAAATGGTCTGAAAGCAAGTTGGTTAATACCCCGGTTTGGTCAAAAGAACAATTTGGTTCAAAATGAAGATCTTTTGCTATTTAATTGCACTGTTAAACTATTTTCACAAAAGGCACATATCCATATTACCTTCCTAACCTTACAAAAAGTAGATAATGAATATTTTCAGACTCTGGTGTTTGGGGAGTGCTCCTGGGGATGGAGAGGTGGCTGAGGCAGCAGTCAACATCCCCCGGCTCCCTACCCATCAGGCTTGTACCTTGGGAGCTGGACTACCTCCCAGGAAGGCCCCTTTGCTCTGGGAGGGTAAACTAAAGCTACAGGAGTCTCGAAATTGCCATAGGCCTCCTTTCTGCCCTGGGCTCTTCCAGGTAACCCGTGAGGCTGGGGGGTGGGGTGAAGGCGGGCGCTTGATGGTCAGAGGCCACCGGATGCTGTGTGCCTTCTTCCCCAGCAGAGGGCCGGGGAAGGTCTTAGGCTTTGTGTGTCATTACATTCACGAGCATTTATTAACGAGTATTTTATGTGCACATTTTTTAAAAAAGATCTTATTCATTTATTCATGAGAGACACACACACAGAGAAGCAGAGACACAGGCCAAGAGAGAAGCAGGCCCCATGCAAGGAGCCCGGCGTGGGACTCGATCCCGGGTCTCCAGCGTCAAGGCCCCGGGCAAAGGCAGGCGCTAAGCTGCTGGGCCACCCAGGGATCCCCTTTATGTGCACATTTAACAGGTTAACTTGGGAGAGTAGTCTTGGGGGGGGGGGCATGGACTCTATTTATCAATATATACTTTAGGCTGCATTCCGGATTTCTTTTCAGGTCACTTTATTTTTCTTTTTTTAAGATTTATTTATTCATATATATAGAGAGAGGCAGAGACACAGGCAGAGGGAGCAGCAGGCTCCACGCAGGGAGCCCGACGCGGGACTCGACCCCGGGTCTCCAGCATCACGCCCCGGGCTGCAGGCGGCGCTAAACCGCGGCGCCACCGGGGCTGCCCTCACTTTATTTTCCTTAATAGAACAAAAAAAGAAAAAAAATATTTTTCTTGATAGATGTTCATAAACTGCAAGTACGGCTCAAAGAAACGCGGGCACCGCCCTGGGGACGCGCTCGCCGCCCCGCGCCCCCCGCCCCCTCCCCCCCCCGCACGCGCCTCGACAGGGCTCCTGCGCGGCCGTGACGTCACGGCGTCGGGGGGCGGGGCCGCGGCGGGGGCGGGGCCGCTTCCCGGGATCTCGCGGAGGGGCGGGCCGGGGGCGGCGGCCCCGCGGGGCGCGCTCGGCCCCTGAGGCGCGGGCCTTTATAAGCGCGGCCGGCTCGCCGGGCGGCGGAGGCCGAGAGGCTGGCGGGGGGCGGGATGTCGGGGCTGCGCGCGGTCCCGGAGAAGAGGCGGCCGGAGCGGAGCGCGGCGGGCCCGACTCCCGCGGGCTTCGTGCTGGGGCTCGACGTGGGCAGCTCGGTGATCCGCTGCCACGTCTATGACCACGCGACGCTGATTCGCGGCTCCAGCGCGCAGAAGGTGACCCGGGAGCGGGCGTCGGGGTGGCGGAGCGCGCCCCGGGTCTAGGCGCCGGGGGCGAGCGGGCGGGCGGATTCCCGCCCCGGGCAGGGCTGAAGCCTGCGCGTCCTTCCGGTGCTGGCTGCGGGCGGGAGGGGCGGGCCTGTGCCCCGGGGTGCTTCGCTCGCCTGTCTGCGGCCGAGTCGCCTCGGGGTGGGGGGGCAGGTGTGTGCTGCAGACCCTCGCCGGGCAGCGGGGGGCGGCGCGGGGCGGCGGGGAGCAGCGCAGGGCAGCGGGGAGCAGCGGGGAGCAGCGCAGGGCAGCGGGGAGCAGCGGGGAGCAGCGCAGGGCAGCGGGGAGCAGCGCAGGGCACGCCGCGCACGTCCGGCCCGAAGGGACTTCGCGACTTGCGAGGGCTTCCCCGCACCTGCTCCGTAGGCTTCCAACCCCTGGTGTTTATTTACTTTTAAAACGCTCGGGTCTTGATAGAACGTATCGTCCGTTCTTCAGCGGTGCTGTCTCCGAACTGCCGCTCCAGGCGCCCGGTCCTCACCTGCGCGCCTGGATTTCCGCGGATACGAGAGGTCTCCTCTGGGACAGGTTGTGAAGGCGGCGTCGTCATCGCGTTTCTCCTTTTGCATCTCGGAGCCTTGATTCGAAACACACCTCCTTCTGGTCTGGGAAACTTGGCCCAACCCTCGTTAGGGGTGCAGCGACCAGAAGATTGGTGCGCTCCTGCTGTTGGCTTTAGTGAAGTGTGGATTTGTGCGAGCGCGCCAAAGATAACGTTGATGGGACGTGGTGTTCCTACCCTTCCTCCCGAGGGCAGCATCTTGTTACGTTGCACGTGAGGAGCCATTAGTTACCCCTTCCCAGCAGCACTGGACCCTCGCGGTGGCTCGGCTCTCACCCTTCTTCCCAACCCCTTGACTGTGTTTTACAATCGCGGCAGTTGCCCAGGGACCCATCTGGCCAAGTGACTGCTTTGAGAAAATGGGAGAGTTTCATTTCAGTGTGGTTTCCCGACCAGGACCCCGAGCTGGCATCAGCAGCAACCTTTCAGGCCGGCCACCTGTACAGAGACCCTGCACACCGGCCCTACACATGCCATCCCTCCCCCAACTTGAGAGAACACTGTGCTTCAGAGGCTGTGTGCGTCTTATCTTTTTATGAGTCTTTATCACAACACAATGATACTTTTCACACACTCTTCCTCATAATCCTAGACACAAAGTACTTTTGTTTTAGGCAGAGGTTTTTTTTTTTTTTTTTTTTTTTTTTGCATTGAAGTATTTGGAACCAAAAGGAGATATGGATTGTCAGGAAATACAAAGTTTCAGTTGCTGTGTGATTTGGGGTACATGATTACACTTTTTTTTTTTTTTTTTAGAAATGAGGTAGGAATCAGGTGAATCAAAATTGCTGTGAGTAGGAGACTAGAATGGTTTTGCTCAGACTCTCAACCATGAAGTGTCTGGAAAGGTAAGTGAGTTAATAAAAATATAAAAAGTCCCTGCCCTCAAAGGGCAAAACATTTGAATTGAGTTTATAGCAATGGCTCTCCAACTGTGGTAAGAGTTCATAGCAGTGCTTCTTAAGTTGTAGTTCCTGGGCACCTGGGGTAGAGATGAAGAAACTAAGATTTAGAAACTTGCGTAGCAGTTAATAGAGTAATCTTATGTCTGTTGACCTTAATGAAACATTTGGGATTTTATTTTATGTGTAATTTTTTCCTAGAAAATTACTTTGTGTCTTAAAAGTTGTTGGTCCAAAAAAAATTGTTTGCTCATAATGAATTAGAAATTAGAAAAGAACAATCCGAACTTGGTCATTTACTTCAGATAGCTGAAGTTCTTTGAGAAAAAGAGTCTTGTTGGCCTACATTGCTACTTAGCACCTGATTTATTACCTCATGGGTACAGAATAAATCATTGAATTGTACTTAAAGTATCAGGAATTCAGTTTGCTTCGACTTTTGTTTATTTTCTCAAGCTAAAAACCACACCTCTGCTAATATGATGGTAAGGCTATATGTAATAGAAACCCAAGACCACTTAGTATAGGGTTCGATGGATACTGCCCAGCAGATAGCTTAAAAGAGAGACAGAGAAGGAAAAAGTGAAGAGATCACCCTTAGAGACAAAAACAAAAAAGGCTGTATTGATCTTTTAACTAAAATTGAAATTGGGGGATCCCTGGGTGGCTCAGCGGTTTAGTGCCTGCCTTCGTCTTTAGCCCAGGGTGTGATCCTGGAGTCCCAGGATCGAGTCCCACATCGGGCTCCCTGCAGGGAGCCTGCTTCTCCCTCTGCCTATGTCTCTGCCTCTCTGTGTGTGTCTCTCATGAATAAATAAATAAATAAAGTCTTTAAAAAATAAAAAAATAAAATAAAATTGAAATTGCAAACGTGAACCCTTTATGTTGGGAAGTTGGTACCAGGCCTCTCAGAAAACTAGTTTTATTTCTTGTGGCATTCATTTTTTAACAGCAGGGATACATTTTTAGGCTTTTTTTATAATTTGTATTTCTCATTTTATTTTTATAGTTTGTATTTTTTTTAAAAAAGTCTTTGTATAGATTCTTAAATATTGGTATTAGACACTAGAATATAGTATTAAGATTTGAAAATCCACATGTCAATATTTGATGTTTCTAGTTTTTTTTTAAATTTTTTTTTAAATTTTTATTTATTTATGATAGTCACAGAGAGAGAGAGAGAGAGAGAGGCAGAGACACAAGCAGAGGGAGAAGCAGGCTCCATGCACCGGGAGCCCGACGTGGGATTCGATCCCGGGTCTCCAGGATCGCGCCCTGGGCCAAAGGCAGGCGCCAAACCGCTGCGCCACCCAGGGATCCCTCTAGTTTTTTTTTAAAAAAAATTTTATCTATTCATGAGAAACACAGAGAGGCAGAGACATAGGTAGAGGGAGAAGCAGGCTTCCCTGTGGGGAGTCCAATGCGGGACTGGATCCCAGGACCCTGGGATCACGCCCTGAGTGGAAGGCAGATGCTCAACCACTGAGCCACCCAGGTGTCCCTGATGTTTCTAGTTTTAAGGAGAAAGTTTATCAAGTTCCCAGTTGGACCATCATGCTATTTGTGAGAAACTGTAAAGGGCAATAACATCCTGGAAGAACAGCACAGAAAGGCCAGTCCAAAGAAAGCAGTATAATCTCTACTGTTGTGTACCCTTCTGGACAATCTTGAAAGATTCTGGTTTTTGTCTTTTGTTTGTAATCAGCAAACAAATCATCCTCCTTGCTTTGGCTATCCTCTTGTCTAATTTCAGTTTGGTCTTTCTTCGGTATGGGAGGAGATTTCACTATTGTGACATGTTTGGATATAGTGAACTCTCTGGGTTGGAATGGGGGGAGTGATGCTGGAGTGCCACCGGCAAGTCTGAAGATTTGTAGGTTTGACTCAGTGATATCCACATTGAGTTTTTTGTGATGAGGAAGTGTTATTGCAGTTGAGGCATTCGTCTGTGGTCATGAAAGTCTTGCATAGCAAAAAAAACCGAGTATCATTTGATAGAAGGGGAATAGATTTTGTTAAGCCTGTCTCTGAGAATTTACTGGGGAGTAGTAGATTCTTTTTTCCTATTGGATCTTGTCACCATCATGCTCCCCACATAATCACTGTTGCCTCAGCATTCCTTTGTTTTCTTTATTTTGGCCTTTTCTTACATGTCTGATCTTTGGTTGGTTATTGGTTCATATTTTCAGTACCACTAAATAGTCTTACTCTACTCAGCTATATCTGATTTTTGCAAAGAAAGAACTCTTCTGATTCAGTCCTTTTGGAGGGTAAACCTTTTATCTTCGGCTTGTTTAGGGAGGGGCAGTGATCTGGCTGGAGGAAAGGATTGGGGATCCTTATAAAGACTTTGAACAAATCTTGTGTTCAGTCCCATCTGGCATCTCAGTCTTTGGAGGTACCTCTAATTTTCAAGGCTTTACCGTAGAATCTCTGCCAGGGGTTGAGCAAAGATGTGGTGTAATCTGAGCAGGGAGTGAAGGATCAGTTTTCTCCTCTGTTTAACCATGTGCCACCACCCACTCACTGTTCATATAAAAACATTTGTTAAAACCTGGTCTGAACCTGTTTGCTCTCTTAGCATTGTCTCTCTGCATAAAACTTTTTTTTTTTTTTTTTTTTTTTAGATTTTTATTTATTTGAGAGAGAGAGAGAGAGAGAGCAGAGCAAGTGAGAACGTGAGTTGAGGGAGAAGCAGGCTCCTTGCTGAGCAGGAAACCCAACATGGGGCTGGATCCCAGGTACTTGGGATCATGACCTGAACTTAATTGAGCCACTCAGGAGCCCTTGCATAAACCTTTTTAATGTTTTTATTTTAATGGAATTTTGAGAGGAATTGGAGATAAGATATGTGGATTCAAGCCATCATGTTAAACTGAAGCCATGGCTTTTTTTTTTTTTTTAATTAACATACAGTAAAATTGCCTTTTTGGTGAATAAGTTCTATGATTTTTTTTTTAGCCCATGTAGGAGTAATCCAACAAACTCCCTTGTGCTAGCCCTTTGTAGACCTATTCCTCCCATACCTAACCCTGATCTATTTTCCATGTATATAGCTTTTTCTTTTTGAGAATGTTCTATAAATGGAAAAATATAGTCACTAGCCTTCAAAGACTGGCTTTTTTTGGCATAATGCCTTTGAGATTTGTCCATATTATGTATATCAGTAGTTCATTTCTTTTTATTTCCAAGTAGTAACCCATTAGACGGATGTGTCACATTCATTCACCAGTTGAAGTACATTTGGGTTGTATCTGTGTTTCTGGTGATTTTGGCTAGAGCTGCAGTAACCATTTACAGATTTAAATGTACAGTACATGTACATTTAAATGTACAGTAATCATGTACAGATTTTAATATGAACCTGAGTTTTTATTTCTCTAGAATAAATAAATACCTGCAAGTGGTATGATTGGGTCATATAGTAAGTGAATATTTAACTTAACAAACAACTACTACACTTTTCTAGAATGGCTGTACCATTTTGCATTCCCATCAGTATGCATAAGAGTTCCACATGTTCTTCACTGACACTTGAAATTATTTGTAGTTTTTATTTTACGCATTCTAATAGGTGTAGTGGTATCTCATTATGGTTTTGATTTGAATTTCCCTAATGTTTAATGATGTGGAATATTTTCTATGTATATTTGCTATCCATGTATATCTTCTTTGGCGAAGTGCCTGTTCAAGTCTTTTGCTCATTTTTTAATTGGGTTGTTTTGTTTTCATACTGTTGAATTTTGGGATTTCTTCATATATCCTAAATGCAAGTCCTGTGTTAGATGGATGATTTACAGATATTTTAAATGAATCTTCACCTTTTCTTTTGTAGGTCAAATGTTTTTAATTTTGATAAAGTCCAATTTATCAATTTCTCTGTTTTATGAGTGGTACATTTGGTGTCATGTCAAAGAGCTCTTTGCCTAAACCCACATCACAAAGAACTTTTTCCCTTGTTTTCTTCCAAACATTTTACAGTTTTATGTGATCAATTTTGAGTTAAGTTTTGTGTAAGATGTGAGGTTAAAGTTAATTTTTTTGCATATGAATGTCTGATTGTTCCAACTGTTGAAAAAGCCTTTTTCCATTGAATTACCTTGTATACACTTGTTAAAAAGAAATAAATAGCTAATTGATTTTAGCTATATTTGTGTGGGTCTGTTTCTGGACTCTGTTCCATTGATAGCATTTGTCTATTTTTTAAAAATTACTTTGTATATTTATTTTAGAGAGGGAGAGAGAGTGAACACAAGCGGGAGGAGGGAGAGCAGACTGAGCACTGAGCCCAACATGGGGCTTGATCTCAACACCCTGAGATCATGACCTAAGCCAAAATCAAAAGTCAGATGCTCAACCAACTGAGCCACCCAGACGCCCCCAATTTTTTGGTAGTAGCACATTGTTTTGATTAATGTAACATTATATTAAAGTTGGGTAGTGTGATTCCTCCAGTTTTATTCTCTGTCAGCATTGTTGTAGTTATTTTAGTTCTTTTGTTTTTCCTATAAATTTTAGAATCATCATGTTTGTATCTACAAACATACTGGGATTTTGATATATAATTGTAGATAGCATTTCTTTAGCATTTTTAAAATGTTGAGCCACTTCCTCCTGGCTTCCATGGCTCTGCTCTGATGAGAAAGCCACAGTTATAAAGAATCATTGTTACGTGTGGCCGCTTTCACACGATTTTTCCCTAGTTTTTGGGTTTTAGCATTTTAGTTATGCTGGGTCTGGATATGTAATGCTTTGGACTTATCCTTTTAGAAGTCTTCTAAGTTTCTTGAATATATAGATTTTATTTTATCTTAATTATTATTATTTTTAGATTTTATTTATTTTTTTGACAGAGATAGAGAGAGAGAGAGCACGCACAGGCAGAGAGAGTGGCAGGCAGAGGCAGAGGGAGAAGCAGGCTTCTCGCTGAGCAGGGAGCCTGATGTGGGGCTTGATCCCAGGACCCCAGGATCATGGCCTGAGCTGAAGGGAGACACTTCTATGACTGAGCCACACAGGTGCCCCAAATATACAGATTTTAAATCTTCTGCTGAACATGGAAAGTTTTTAGCACTGTTACTTCTCTGAAGTAATTTTTTTTTTTTTTGCACTGAACTCTTTTTTTTTTTTCCTTCTTTGAGGAATCTGATGACCTTTTTCTCCTGCCTCCTGAGGCTTTATTCATTCTTTTTTTCCAATATTTTTTCCTATTCCTATTATTATTTTTTAAAGATTTTATTTATTTATTCATGAGACACAGAGAGGCAGAGACACAGGCAGAGGGAAAAGCAGGCTCCCTGTGGGGAGCTGGATGTAGGACTTGATCCCAGGACCTCGGGATCACACCCTGAGCCAAAGGCAGTTGCTCAACCACTGTGCCACCCAGGCCATCCCTCTTTCTATTATTTAAGTTTGATAATTTCTATTGATCTATCTCTCTTTGGTTTACTGGCTTTCTTGTTATCTTTATTCTACTATTGAGCAATCCAGTATGTTTTTTATTTGGATTGTTATATTTTTCTTTTCTTAACTGATTTGTTCCAGTTTTATTGAGGTATGATTGACAAATAAAAGTTGTATATAGGTAAGGTGTACAACATGATGTTTTGGTACCCATATGCATAGTGAAATGATTACCACAATCGAGCTAATTAACATACCCATTACCTCACATAGTTACTATTTGTGTATGTGTATATGTGTTAAGAACGCTTGAGAACTGCTCTCCTAGCAAATTTCAAGTGTATGATACACTGTTATTAACTATATAGTCACCATGCTGTATGTTAGGTCTCTAGTACTTATTCATCTTATAACTGAAAGTTTGCACCCCTTGACCAGCATCTCTCCATTTCTTCCATTCTCCTAATTACTGTAGTTTTTAATTCTAAAATTTTTATTTTTCTTTTTTGTCTTATGTTTCTTGGCTGAGACTTTCTATCTTGCCATTTGTCTCAAAAGAATTTGCCCTTTCTTCTTGGAACATTTTTATAATCGCTGCTGTGAAGTCTCGGTCCGATATCTGTCATCTTGGCATTAGTATCTATTATCTTTTCCCATGTGAAATTTTTCCAGTTCTTCATATACCTTGTAATTTCAGATTATATCATGGACATTTTGAATATTGTGTTATAAGACTCTGCGCCTTGTGTAAATCCTATGATGAATGTTGATATTTTTTTCTTTTACCGGGCCTTTAATGCAGTTGGGTTCAGGCTACAAATTCTGCCAAGTCTTCTATGGACTTTGGCTTCAGTGGTTGTCTTTTCCAGAATCCTGGCAGCGGTACTATTTGCATATGCCCTTTGTATGTGCCACCCAGGAGTTGGTCTACCACCTGGGTAGGGCTGTCCCTTAGTTGTCAACATCTTTGCTGTGCTGTTTAGCATATATTCACTCATGTACAGCTTCGAGGTGAGCTTCAGAGTTCATACACAACTTTCCAGAGCAGCTTTCCCAAGTTCCTCTTTCTCTGAAATTGTCCTGGTACTTTTTGGTTCCCCGAGCTTCCCCTTTTGGCTCCTCTTGCCAGAAAGCTGGAGCTCTTATTACCCTACTCTGCCAGCACTTCGGATGCCCCCAGCTGGGAGCACAGAGAGAGCAGAAAAACCGTGGAGGTCTTGGGCCACACCTCCTCCCTCCTTCAGTATCTTAAGTACTTAGGATTACTGGTGCAACCACTACTACGAGATAGCCTGGGTACAAAAGTATAGAGGCAAGTGGGAGAAAAAAAGAAATATGGGGACTTCTCCTGGAGTTTCCATTGCACCCTGGTACCCATTTTTTGTTTTGTGGATTGCTTTGAGTCCAGGTCAGAAAATATCAGGAAAAAAATGGGAAGCTCACCACCACTTATCAGAACTTGGATTCTTATCTTCCCCCATCTTCTTTCCAGTGTATACTTGTTAGAGTCCACATAATAGCTGCTCCCTGCGTTGGGTCCAGATTTTATCTCTTCATTCAGTGATAGAGACAGAGTGGAGTATGCTTTCTGTCATAGTCTGCAGCACACTTTGGTACTTTGTTTATTTTTGTTTAAAAAAAAATTTTTTTTTTAAATAGTACATTTTCATTATAGAAACCTTGGAAAATAAAGATAAACTTGGAAAGTAAATATAAAATAAAGAAAGCTAAAATTTTCTGCAAACTCATGAACTAAAGAAAACTTTTAAAAATATTTTCCATTTTAACAATAAAAATGAATTAGATAATGAATGAAATCATGTTGTTAATCATTTTAAACATTAAAAAAAATTTAAGACCCAGGTATTATTGACCTGATCTAATGTTTTTACTAAATTTTCTCTTTTTTCTAAATAGGTAGAAAGTCTTTATCCTCAAGCTGGCTGGGTTGAAATTGATCCTGATGCCCTCTGGCTTCAGTTTGTGACTGTAATAAAAGAATCTGTAAGAGGTAATTAGACTGGAAAAAATAATAATAAAGCATATTTTATTTGTAATAAGAGTTTTCCTCTCAGTCTATAGAATTTTGTGGGTTTCCTAATGAAAATTATGCAAATGGTATTTTACTAGGGTCACAGTTTCTCAGTATTTTTTGGCAGACATCTGTGGTTTACAATTAAGGAAAGGTAACAGCAACTCTGTCCTTTGGTTTAAATCTTTTTGGGTACAGTATAAAGGCTGACTTTCCTTCTTCATCCCAGGTTGTGACTAGTGCTCGGTCAACTTCCTGTTTGTGTACAAAATACCAGAGGTTTAAAACAAAATTATAACACATAATTTCTGCTCTCAGGAATTTACAGCTGAGTTACCTTTACTGCTTAAAAAAAAAAAAAAGATTTAACATTTTATTTATTAACTTTTTTTATTCACTCACTTTTTTTTGCAAGATAGAGCTTGCACAAGCAGGGGGAAGGGTAGAGGGTGTGGGAGAAGCTGGCTCCGCAGGGAGCCTGAGGCAGGGCTCAATCCCCAAGACCCTGGGATCAGGACCTGAGCTGAAGGCAGGTGCTTAGCCAGCTGAGCCCACCCACGCTCCCCAAGTTAACGTTTACTGTTAAGTTTTTGTTTTTGTTTTCGTTTTTCTGCGTGGCCTCGATGCAAAGTGCTGTCCTGGCCATAACTACGGTAGGAAATCTTAGCTCTTTAAGGACATTTTCAGTGTAGCTTTCTTTAAGAACATGGCAAAAGATGACTTGTAATTGTAAATTCTGAAAGATCTTTTACTTCATTTTTATGGCTGAATTGCTTTTCCTTCTTGCCATTTTGGTTTGAAATATTTCAAAACTTATTTTAAAAAGCTGCACGAATAGTACATGGAACACCTGTATGCCTTTCTCCCAGATTCAAACATGTTTAGCAGTGTTTCCCATTCTTTACAAACTCTTTTTTTTTTTTTTTTTTTTGTTTGACCCATTTAAGGATTGGTTTGTTATTTTGTGGAAAAGGAGAAAGAAGTTGGGAAGGGTTGTTTTGAACTATAGTCCATTGGAGAAAAGCAAGAGTTCAGGGTGATGATGGTTTCTGATTGGCTGGGGTAGATTTATTATAGGTGATACAATGTACATCTTTTCCTGCTGAGACCTATAATTGCCGATTTTTTCCTGCTGAGGCTTATTCTGCGGTCTGTAATTGATAGGTCTTCCTGTAATTGGCCCAGTGGTATGGCCCTGACTGCATTTTAGAGAGGTTTCCCTTTATTTATTTTCATAGATTGATCATTACTTGTATTAAGATCTGGTCTTTTAGTATTTTTTTTAAAGATTTTATTTATTTATTCATGAGAGACACAGAGAGAGAGGCAGAGACACAGGCAGAGGGAGAAGCAGGGTCCATGCAGGGAGCCCGATGTGGGACTCGATCCTGGGACTCCAGGATCACGCCCTGGGCCGAAGGCAGGTGCTAAACTGCTGAGCCACCCAGGGATCCCCAGCGATTTTTTAGTATTATCAAGAAGAAAATAAAAATCTGACTTACTTTGAGTAGTGTTTGGTTTTTTTCTGACATTTAAAGCAGAAAGCCATTTTGTTATTCTTAGAATATGACCTTTTTCCCTTTAAGTAAAAAATTATTACAAAATCATTAGTAATGCTTCCTTAATTAGTTCCACTTATGTTATTAAATGCTAAACCCATGTTTTCCTTAAAGATTATATTGAATGATTTATTCCCCATACTATAATATGGTAAAGAAGAACTTCACTGGCTTCTAAACACATGTTTTACCTATCTTTATTTTCAGTTGCTGGAATAGAGATGAATCAAATTGTTGGTCTTGGCATTTCAACTCAGAGAGCAACTTTTATTACGTGGAACAAGTAAGTGCATTATGTGATAAGCATTCTGTTGTTGGATCCATACATAGCGAATATATTGATGGGAAACCTCTATGGAAAGTTTTAAATTTGTGAATTAATAGAAGTTTTACTTGGCTAAGAGGGATGAAAGTGGGCCTATTTTCTGGCATTTTAAAATACACTACCTGTGGGGCACCTGGGGGGCTTAGTGGTTGAGTGTCTGCCTTTGGCTCAGGACATGATCCCCCCGGGGTCCTGGGATCAAGTCCCCCATTGGGATCCCCACAGGGAGCCTGCTTCTCTTTCTGCTATGTCTCTGCCTCTCTGTGTCCTTCATGAGTAAATAAATAAATAATTAAAAAAAATACAATCCCTGCATGTTATCTGGGCTTGACTTACATAAATGATAATAAAAAGTGTTGATACTGTTAATAAAATTCTCCATTCCTTTCTTTAGATGTGAATTAGTTTTTCAAATAAGCCTGGATTGGAATCTTAAAAATTAGCTTACACTGAAAAAGATCCAGGAGAACTTAGCAAGTTTCATAAAGACAATCCTATAATTATGGTTTATATTTTCAGTCTTCTCCAAATTTAATATTTAAATACCTGCAGCATATCAGGTATGTATAGATTAGATACAATTATATCGGGACGTCTGGGTGGCTCAGTGGTTGAGTGTCTGCCTTTGACTCAGGGCGTGATCCTGAGGTCCTAGGGTCAAGTCCTACATCAGGCTCCCTGCATGGAGCCTGCTTCTCCCTCTGCCTGTGTCTCTGCCTCTCTCTCTCTCTTTCTGTATCTCATGAATAAATAATAAAATTAAAAAAAACAATTATAATGGCTACTATATAGTGAATATCTATGATATTTCAGGTTCTATTATCCTAACCAACAAACTTGTTATTTGGGTATTGTGTCTTTTTCACAGAGAAAGAAACTGAGGTGCAGAGAAATAAATAAGTGGTTCAAGAACACTTAGTTACTAAAGAGCCAAGATTCCAAATTATTTTTTTGACCCCAAACATATGCTCTTTCCACTATCCCCATATTGCCACTCAATGTGAGTGTCTTTAAAAACAATAACAACAACCACAAAACCCTACAAAATGTTTTATTGTTACAGAGCACTAGACTTCACAAAGAGTGTCTTGAACATGGGGTTGTGGGGAAGAGAGGTGGTAGATAAGGGGAGTAAGGATAAGCTTAAGAAACATAATCAGGGTGAAGTCACAAGGACTTGGCGTTTTTTTTTTTTTTTTTTTAATTTTTATTTATTTATGATAGTCACACATCGAGAGAGAGGCAGAGACATAGGCGTAGAGGGAAAAGCAGGCTCCATGCACCGGGAGCCCAACTTGGGATTCAATCCCGGGTCTCCAGGATCGCGCCCTGGGCCAAAGGCAGGCGCTAAACCGCTGTGCCACTCAGGGATCCCAGGACTTGGTGTTTAATTCAGTATTAGGTAAGAGAAAGAAGTTTAAATTAACCAATATTTGTGGCCTGGACGTTTGCGGCGATATGGACTGAAATGCTAGAGAACACACAAGGAGGAATGTATTAGGTGGTGATGAGGGTGGGTAGAAGAGAATGTGATAAAGTGTTTGGTTTGGAACACGTGAATGTGGAGGTACCCCAAAAGTAGTGAGAACATTTGTCTGGTTTAACTAAGGCATGGCTCATTTTCCTCCAGGTAGGCTCTCCTTTCAGAGTATAATACATCTCAGATCTGCATCTTTAGTCCCTTGGTGTCTTCCCCAAACTTCCCACCCATTGCATTGGGCAGAGCAAGTCTTAAATTGGTAATACATTGGTTAGATGAAAGAATAAATGACTTAAAGCCATCTGTGTAGATCAGGGTTTCTAAATGGTGGCACTGTTGACATTTTGGGCCAGATGATTCTTTTGTTTGTTGGGGGTTATCCTGGGCATTGTAAGGTGTTTAGCAGCATCCCTGGCCTCTGCCCACCCTTCTCCCTCAGTTCTGATAACCCAAACCATCTCCAGACATTGCCCAGTGTCCCCTGGGGGACAGAATCACTACATTTGGGCACTGTTGGCATAGGCAGAGTCTAGATAAATAGGTGTGTCTCTGATAAAGATTATATAGATAGAAGGAAAGAAGACTGAGGATTTGGACAATGAGTATTCATCCCTCCCCCCAACTTAAAGGGGATCAGAAACCAGAAGACTGACTTGTTAGGACAAACACAAATCTGGGAAGTAGGTGGCATGGAAGTAGGGGCAAGGTAGTGTTCCTAGGGTAATAACTGATTGGAAATATCATGTTTTGCTGTATTTTGAGATTACGTCATTGGCCACAGAGATTGTTTTCATCAAAACCTAGATACCAGGTCCTTCATAACAGGAAGGTCAGAATATTAGGAAGCAAAGCTTTTATGTGGCAGTAGGACCATAACTCACTTTTGGGGAGAAATAGAAAGTCAGATTCCAAGACCGTTCATTTCCCTTACTGGTGGTGTCCCTGTGGAAGGAGAAGATTTCTACTTAAGACAATTAATTGTGAGTTTTCTTCTTGGCTGTCCTTTTTTTGAGATGTTTGTATTCTTTCGTGAGTTTTGGAAACTTTGCTTGTAGGAACTGAAATGCTAGATATCCCCCATGCCCAAAACCCACACAAGGCTTTGTGCTTCTTTTACCTTAAAATAGTGGAGTCTTAATATAATGCTCCCTGAATCCTGGTGAGCTACAAGCTCCCCCCAAAAAAGCTGAGATACGCACAGAAGTGGGTACGGCTCTGAGCCAGCAGGAAGTACCTCTTGCTCATTTTCTAGAGAAAGATTGACAGGATGCTGGCACAGAAAACTGCACATTCCAGTGAACTGCACAGTGAACTGCACATTGAACTGCACATTCCTGGTCAGCACCTCCTCTTCCCAGCTCACTGTTCCTTTCTCCTGCAGTCACGGCCATAGTCCTGTCGTCTTGGCCTTACAAACATTATTTTCCTGTTGTTGCTGAAAGGAAGTGTAAAACTCTGAACTTTCTTTTTGCTTTCCTCTTTCCCCCTCCTTTAGAAAATGCCAGGAACCTTGGTCCTTGGGTTTTCTTCATATTTCTCAGGTCAAAAAATTTTTTTCAATATATTTAATCAGTGGTGTGTTTAGCCTATATCTTAAAGTAATGAAATGATAGCTCCTCCATTTTGGTTGTTTCAAATTCCTTTTGTTCTAAAGTATCTGAGCTGTTTTCTTTCTTCAATCTGTGTGTCTCTCAGGGAGGCTTCTGTCAGCTAACCTTGGATCAGGGTGTGTGCCAGTTAGTAACATAAACTATGAGTCACACAAGCAAACTGAAATTCACTCAGTAACTGTTTGAGGACTTGCAGGGCGTAAGGCACTATGCTGGCTGCAGAGCTGCATATGAAAATGAGTAAGAACACCAGCCCTTGAGGAATTTACAGTCTCATAATACAGGTATACAAATGATTCTGTGTTCCCACAGCACCAAATACATCTTTTATTGTAATACCTGATACTCTTGTGGTAATGGTTCTTACCAATTACTTATGACACAAATATATTAAGAGGCACGGAATGGTATAGTGTGTTAGAGAGGTTTAAGGCAACTCATTTACGATGTTGCTATTGATGTTTTTCCTCCATTTCTCCTTTTATTGTTGACAGAGATAAAACAAACCCAAATGACTGCTAAGTGAGTAATGGAATATGCTCTGCTTCTTGAGATCAGTATTCTAGATCGTCTTCTACCTTATTATGAATTAATGATGTCATCTTCTGTGATCTTCTCCCTGTCCTTGTTCTTCAGCTGTACTAGCATCTAACACATCATGCTTCACTCTGAGAACCTTTGAACATATAGTACATTTTATCCAGAGTGTTCACCTTCCTTGTTTGTTCCTATGCATCCTTCAGAGTTCACTTGTATTGTCGTTTCTCAAAGAAGTCTTTCCTGACCCCTGTACCGGGAAAGGTCTCCCTGTGAAGTATACTCATGGCAATCTGTATTTTTCCTTCATAGGGCTTATTCCTGTAGTAGGCAAGCAATTGAGTAATTGAATATTTCTTTGGTTTCCCTGGTAGAAAATATATTCATGGGTCAAAGATACCATGTCCCTCTCTTTATAGCTATGTCCCCAGCTCCTGGCACTGATTGGTGTGTATGCATTTGGTGAATTAGTGATTAAAATCAGTTGTAAGTATGTAAGTAGATACTGTTTTGTGTCGAATGGCATCAAAGAATAATAAATGCATACATAGATTTCATTTCTATCAAACACAATCTGTTGATAGTCCTCAGTGGTAGCAGCATTCATTTATCAAATACTTTTTTGGTATCTGGGCTAGGTGGTGAGAATCTGAAAGTGAATAGACTGTGTTCTGGAGGCTCACAGTCCAGTGGGAGATACAGATGTGAACCTAGATAGAGTGCAGGCTGATAGACATCTGTCCAGTAGAAGTGCTATGTACTTGGTAATGAAGGAGCTGAATTGCTTAGAAGGCAGAATTAGGGAGAGTTTCAGTCACTTGAGCCAAGCCTTGAAGGCTGAGTAAGAGTTTTGTCAGGAGCAGCTTTGCACCTGTTGCTCCCTGTGTCTGGAGCTCTCTTACCTCAGAATTTCCCTCTTTCTCATGATTCAAAAACCTCACTGCAGAGATCATTTCTCCTTGAAGACTTCCCTGAGCATTTTATTTGCCCTTCACTTTACCATTTTCTTTTCTTCGTATCATTTATCATTATCTAAAATTCTTATTTACTTATTTGCATATTTATTGCATATCTCTCATAGGCGTAAAAAGTCCCATGAGCATTGGGATTTTCGTCTGCCCTATCCTCACTGGATCCTTCACACTTAGAACAGAACCTGACACATAATAGGCATTCCAGTCTTTGAGTGATGGAGATGTACCTGGAAGGGAAGGCCAGGTCTTAGGCCAGGAAACACCATATGCTGTGGTAAGGATGAGAAGTCTGTCTCTTATAAGAAGTGGGAAACTATCAAAAGCTGTCAAGCAGAAGAGTAATATCACCAAATTTACATTTTAAAAAGAATATTCTTTTTTATTTTTAAAGATTTTATTTATTTATTCATGAGAGACCCAGAGAGAGGCAGAGATATAGGCAGAGTGAGAAGCAGGCTCCCCGCAGGGAGCCCAATGTGGGACTCAATCCCAGGACCCCAGATATGCCCTGAGCTGAAGGTAGACACTCAACCATTGAGCCACCCAGGCATCCTTAAAAAGAATATTCTTGAATCAGGGTAGACAGTGGATTTGAGGGGAATGAGACTAAGTCTGAGAAGTCTTTTTAAGAAGGCTATTGTTTATTCAAGTCTCTGCTCTCATATCTAAAAACTCTCTTCACCCCCAGTTATTCTATTCCTTTACCATGCCAGCATTTCATAGCATGATCCTTATGTGAAATGACAGTTTTAATTATTCATTTGTTTCTCCCTTTGCCATTAAAGTATAAACTCCAAGGATGTTATGGAATCCCTTTGTGGACTTAGGATGACACCCTCCCCCTTCCCCTACTTTTTGGCTGAAACAGCTAAGATATCATTAACCCAAGTGTGGCACACTAGAGGAAGAGGGGCAGCAGATTTGGCATGGATGTGTTGCATTTGAGGTGGCATGGAGCAAACTATCACAAATATGTGGAAGGCAATTGTTTGTGAGGGGATGGAACTGAAGTGAGAGGCTGGCCCTAGAGATGTAGATGGGTGAGTAGTCCTATGGTAACTGTTCATGGGTATGGGTCAGGTTGGTTTTGTTTTTTGGTTTTTTGTTTTTTGCAGAGAGCAGCTAGTTAAAAAGAGAAGGGGGCCAAGGATACAACCCTCAACAGATATAACAGCATTTAACTGGCAGTCTAAGGAAGAAAAATCTGTAAAGGAAACAAAAAAATCTATACTTAGAGAGGTAGGAGAAGAAACAGCACAATGATATCATGGAAGTTTAGGAAATTGTCAGTTTTAGGTAGGAAGAAATGAGTATCAGGAGTCAATATTGCAGAAAGGCAAGTCAAACTGAAAAGGAATCTGTAGGGGCACGTGGGTGGTTCAGTTGTTAAGCATCTGCCTTTAGCTCAGGTCATGATCCCGGGGTCCTGGGTATGAGCCCCATATCAGGCTCTCAGCTCAGCAGAAGCCTTCCACTCCCTCTGCTTGTGCTCTCTCTCTGTCAAATAAATAAATAATCTTTAAAAAAAATGGAGCCTGTAAATCTGAAAATTAAGAAGACAATAGTTACTATAGTGAATATAATTTTCATGAATAATTAGAAATCTAAATTACATTTGAAGTGTGTTCAGTTGAGGTAATGGGAAGTGATGAGGAAATGTTGAAGGGGCTCAGTTAGATGTGGGGCACATCATCCTGGTCAAGAGAGATGCTTTTGGTTCTGTTTCAAAGATGGGGAGATTTAAGCAACAGAGTTGATGGAATATTGTTGAAACAAAGCGATGGAAGAGTTGGGAAGACGTGGGTATAGAGACTACAGGTGCAGCTACCAGCCTGAGACATGAGAGGGAAAGCTTTTCCTCTGAACCAAAAGAGAAGTGGGGAGTTGAGGAAAGTCATTGCTGTGTTCTTACTCCCTTTTAGAAGCAGGTGGCCAGTGGTGGCCTAGGGCTTGAGAAATCTGGTGAAAATTAAGATGTGCCATTTATAGGGCATGGGAAGGAAACTAAGGAGGGACAAGAGAAAGACTTTTATCACCTTAAGTGACTCTGAGAACACAGGCAAGGTTGTGTTACATAGATATGGATTGGTATCAGTTCACAAGGTTCTGGCGTTGAAAGTAGACACAGAAGGAACCTGGGATGATCCCAGGTTAGGTATCGGAAAGGTAGATGGTTAACTTGAAAGATAAGGGTTAAAGAGTGACATTGTGGAGAATAATGGAGTAGGAACCTGTGAGGCTTGGTCAAAGCAAGCATTGAGTTTGAAAGAGAGGTTGTGGTAAACTAGTTCAGAACTCTAGAATCCAATCAGGGTTTATAACAACTAGGGGAATGCTGGATGAAGAAAGAAGCTATGTTTCTCAGGTCAGAGGGCGTGTGCAAACCAGCCATCATCATTTACTCCTCAACCCTGCTGCCGGTGTGGGGAAAGCAGCTCACATTACTGAAGCGTCTGGCTGGTACCAGGGCAGACAGTGGGGACATTGGCCTACAAAAATTTGAGTGTATATGCTTTGGTGGACTTAGTTGTGCCCTGCACGACTGGCACAGATGCTTACCTAGGTTCTGGCCCTCTCAGCTACAGTGGCTTTCTTAAGCTGTGTCTATTAGAAGATATAAAGGGCTAGTCCCTTTTGGAGTTTTTTTGGAGCCAGACACTTAAGGAAATCTTTGGGGATGCCTGGATGGCTCTGTGGGTGGGCATCTGCCTTTGATTTGGGGCGTGGTCCCAGGGTCCCAGAATCGAGTCCCACATCAGGCTCCCTGCATGGAGCCTGCTTGTCTAGAACTCTGCCTGTGTCTTTGCCTCTCCCCATGTCTGTGTCTCATGAATAAAAAAATAAAATATAAATAAAAAAGAAAAGAAAAAGAAATCTTTGGCAGGTACCTAGCTGATCACAGAGGTAACAGAAGTTGCAGAAACTTCAGTAACCACACACAACAAGGAATATACACTTTGCAAAATATAGTTCGGAAAAGTTGCAAACTGGAAACTCCAACCCTCAACAAAGAAAAATCAGCAATCCATGAGGAGTGGGAAAATCAGATTTCTTTTTTTTTCCCAAAAGATTTTGTTTATTTATTCATGAGAGACACAGAAAGAGAGACAGAGAGAGACATGGGCAAAGGGAGAAGAAGCAGGTTCCCTGCGGGGACCCTGACATGGGACTTGATCCTAGGATCACAACCTGAGCCAAAGGCAGACACTCAACCACTGAGCCACCCAGGTGCTCTGGAAAATCAGATTTCTAGAGTTATCACATTTATTTTCAAAGGAATAAGTTTTAAACATCTCACTGACTAAAGAAATTAGTCATAATTTAAGGAATATTTGATGGATAAAATTAAAAACTATTAAAAACTAAAATTATACATTAAGATATAAATTACACATTATAAATAGTACAGTTTAAAACTATACAATTCAGAATTGATGGCATTTCCTTATAACCACGTTCAACTCCTTAATTACTTTGTCTTTCCTATAAATAGTACCTCTCAGTTCTCAGCCTTACAAGTTATTAAAGCAAAGTGCATTTTTATGTACTAAACTAACAAAAAAGTCAGTCTGGGTGAGATGATAGCAGAAGTGTTTGACTCATGCACTGCCGTCATATTTTGTCATATATTTGTTTTCATATAAAATTGATGTCTCCAAATATTTATCAAGCACATTAAAAGTATAATAATAGTCAATATACAGTACTGGTTATAACATCAAATATTGCAAGTTTGGCCACATCTGAGGAGCTAGAGAATTGTCTTACCTTTTAACTCTATAATCTCATACTTAGGAGTGAGGGAGACTTGGGAGAAATAACCCAAAAGAAGCAACAGCAGCACCTCAAAATTTGACCTTGGGAAATAGAGTCACTGCGGCTGTAATTAGTTAAATTAGGGTGAGGTCATAATGCAGTAAGGTGGATTTGTAATTCAGTATGACTAGCGTCCTCATAAAAAGATGGAGAATGCCATGTGGAGGAGGAGGGTCGGAGTGATGTAGCTATGAGCCAAGGAATGCCAGAGATTATTGTGACCTCCAGAAGCTTAGGATAAGGCAAGGAAAGATTCCCTTACAGGTTTCAGAGGGAGTGTGGCCCTGGCAACACCATGATTTTGAATGTCTAGTCTCCAGAACTATGAGATGATAAATTGCTATTGTCTTAAGCCATTGAGTCTGTGGTGCTTTGTTATGTCAGCCCAAGGAAACAAATACAATGGTCGACTGACTTTTGACAAGGGTACCAAGACCAGGCATGCAGAAAGAACCATCTTCTCAACAAGTGATGTTGAGAAAAGTGGGTGTCTATATACAAAAGTATGAATGTGGATCCTTACCATATATAAAAATTAACTTAAAATGCATTGAAGACTAAATTTACTTACTTCATTTATTTATTTTTAAAGATTTTATTTATTTATTGATGAGAGACACAAAGACAGCGGTAGAGATATAGGCAGAGGGAGAAGCAGCCTCCTTGTGGGGAGCCTGATGCAGGACTTGATCCCAGGATCCCGGGATCACCACCTGAGCCACCCAGGCACCCTGAAGACTAAATTTAAGATAAAACTGCAAAACTCTTAGAAGAAAGCATAGAGGAAAATTTTCATGGCTGTGGATATAGAATTGATTTCTTAAATGGGTCTAAAAGCACAGCTAACAAAACAAAAAATAGATAAATTGGACTTCATTGATATCAAAAACTTACAGGCATCAGCTAAGTTGCATACAATAGTTAAGCTATTAAGATATTTTTGACAACTAAATTTTCTTTAATTTTCTCAACTATTGAATTCCCCAAAATATAAAAATTGCCTAAATTGAATCATAAATAACAAGAAATAAAGTCATGTTGAAATTATTTTGACATAGTGTGCAATTTACATTTTAAAAATGTATCTGGAGGGGGGAGGGAAAAAAATGTATCTGGAAAAATTTATAGTCATTGATATCTTAAATGTGCAGTAAGATTTCTAGAAACTGACTACAGCATGTAATATGGAAGGCATGTGTCTTGGGATGCACTTTGGTGTGTTTGGTTTTAATTTCATCTGCAGGAACATAGGAAAATCACTTCTGATTTGTACTAATGATAATGGTGACTATTGGGATCACTGAAGGAAAAAGAAGTAACATGTTCATGTATAGGTGAATGCTGTGATTCTCATTAATAGAGATTTCTCATCCTCGGGGAAAGGAAACTATTAAGAGGGTGAAAAAAACTCAAAATGGTAGAAAATATGTATTTGCAAATCGTGTATTTGATAAATAATTAATATTTAGGATATAAAGAATTACAACTCAACAGCAAAAACCCAAATAACCTAATTCATAAATGGACAGAGAACTAGACTAATATACAAATGGTCAATAAACACGTGGAAAGATGTGCAATATCATTAGCCATTGGGGAAACACATATCAAAACCACAGTGAGGTACTGCTTCACACCCAGCAGGATCGCTATAATTTAAAAAATGGAAAATGACAAGTGTTGGTGAAGATGTGGAAACCCTAGAACTCTTGTATGCTGGTGGCGGGGATGTAAAATGGTGTAACCGCTATGGAAAGAAGTCAAGCAGTTCTTCAAAAAGTAGACTTAGCACATGCCCAGAATTCTGATCCCAGGTATGCCCAAAGGGATTGGAAACAGGGACTCAAATGGCTGCTTGTACAGCAGTTCTTATAATAGCATTATTCACAGTAGCAAGGAGGTGGAAACAACCCAGATGTTTGGAAATATTGGTGATAGTAACATAGAACATTGTGAAATGTACTTAATGCCACTGAACTGTGCACTTAAACATGCTTAAAATGGCAAATTTCATGTTATGTATATTTCACCACAATTTTTATAAAGAGAGAGATTCAAGGGGTAGAGTGATAGATCACGGAACACAGGAAAGGAAGGAAGCTTGGGAAAGGTTGGTAGGAAGAAGAGGGAATGTCTGAGGGATTAAAGGCTGCAGTGAGGTTGAAGGGAAAGTATTTAGAGAGTAAGATTGAGAGAACTGGAATAGTAGCAAGATGTATCGACTAATGTATTGGGATGGTAGCATTTCAAGAGTAGGATGTTACCAGGTAATAAAGTTGAGGATGTGCCTTTGAGTGTAGACTGCATAAGAAGTGTGGGAAACGGCAGTCTAGGGAATTAAACATGGTCAAACCCACACAGAAGGGCAGTCAGAAATAGGGTAGAAAGTAAGCCTGAGTTTCATATCAAAGATTAGTGGATGTCAGTGGTTGAATTTGCAGGAGCCAAAAAGGGAAATGATTTCTTTCTACTATATTTCTTAGTTCTGTCCTTACATTGCATTGTCGATCCAGAGGTTGTTGAATTTCTTTTTTTCAGACACATTTTAATAAGCCTGGTAGGTTGCCAGTGGCTAAGCCTATTGTAAAGTTGAGAGGTGTAGAAATAGGTTCAGATAATATTTCGGCTCTTTTGTAGGTATAGAAGTTTTGATCTGTATCAAGTATTGATACAAGATCATTGTATGTATTGCATCAAGTATTGTCTGTATCAAGTACAATGATAGGGGAAAACATTGGCTTCTTGCTTTTCAAAGTGTATAAGCAAGTCTTTAAAGGACCTTTCATTAGATTTGCTTTGTTGTAGAAGTGTGCACATTGTACTGCTTCAAAAAGAATATCTTTCCAATAGAATTTTATCTAGAATTCCATACTATATTGCGTTATAATTGTTACAAAATGTGTTCAATTTATAAAATAAAAAAGTGATTCAGCAAGCCCCATCTAATTAAATCCTACTTTGAGATTCCATTGCGGCCTCTAATTTTTTCTCTTGTAACAGATTTTTTATTTAATATAGCCTCTGATTTATTTAATATAGCCTCAGCCTCTGACTGAGTCACAAAATGCTGTTTTTATCTTTCTTAGGAAAACGGGAAATCATTTTCACAACTTCATTAGTTGGCAAGATCTAAGAGCTGTTGAACTTGTAAAATCTTGGAATAATTCACTCATAATGAAGGTAATCTTATCTCCTATGATTTGGATGTTACTATTTTCCCTGTAAATATCCCTTTGCTGTAGGCTTAAGAGTGTAATGTCCTAATTGTTCGGTTTTACGACACTGAGAAGAGAATACATACCTGTACACTCTTCACATCAGTGAAACTTCGTAGTAGTCACCCCAAAGCATATGTGGTGGTAGACTGAAGTACTTAACTGTGCTTCAGGAAACCCCGAAGAGGTTTAGAATGGCCTAGATGTTCTCACGTGAGTGAGAATTCATGTGGCTGATCTTGAAAAAAATAGACAAAATGCAAACTATGTCCAGAAAAAAATACAGAAATGTCTAAATTTCATCCTCTTTTGTTATAAAAATGGAGAGTGGATATCGAAATAGATAAGTAGCTGACTGCCACTAGCTCTTAACCTGATGCCTACTACACACATAGTGGTAGCAAATGACAGTGGTGATGACCATGACAGTGACAAAGTGCGGGATTATTGAGTCAGAGGGTAAGATAATTTTCTAAATGTGGCCAAACCTGAAATAGGTGTTGTCATCAATATTGCATATTGCATTTTGCAATATGACATGTTCTAATGCCACACAGCTAAATGCTTTCTCAGTTAGATGCCTGTACCAGATGGTGCTTCAGGGAGCATCTGGAGCATATAGTTTACTCAATAACTATTGGGAGACATTAATTTTATATGAAAACAAACAGGAATATATTATGGAATATGACAGCGATGCATGAGTGAAACACTTTTGCCGTAATCTCGCCCACATTGGCTTTTCTTCTGTTCATTTAATACATGAAAATGCACCTTGCTTTAATAACTTGTAAGGCTGAGAACTGAGAGGTGCTGTTTACAGAAAAGACTAATTAAGGAGCTGAAAATGATTATAAGAAAATGTCATGAACTTTAAATGGCAGAATTTTAAATTATACTGTTTATAATGTGTAATTCGGTATCTTAATGGATAATTTTAGTTTTTAATGGGTCAATTTGTCAAGCATTTCTTAGGTTAGTCAGTGAGGTATTTAAAACATTTACTTCTGTAGTATGAACTCCAAACCTCAAATGTAAAACACTTAAAGCACAAATTCAGCATTTAAAGCACTTCTACTTGATATTGAACATGTGCATGATGTAAGCTTTGGCTTCTCTTAGGAGAAAAATGTACACAGACTCTTGGAGTTTAGCGTGCTTCCTTTCACTGTTGTTCTGAGTCTTGCCTAATGGTTGGTAAGACTTCTCTTTGCTTTTAGCATAAAATCTCAACTCCTTACCATGGATTGATTGGCCCTGTCTAAAGCTCTGACCACTTCCCAGACCCTTTGTCCCTGAAGCTACTGAGGATTGAGCTCCAGCTTTGCCAGCCTGCTTTTGTTCTTAAAGCACCCAAGCTGTCTCTTACCTTCAGGCCTTTGTACCCTCAAGGGGCTCTCTCTGCCATCATGACTAGATTCTTCTCATCCTTCCAGGCCCAGCTCATAGGCCATCTCCTCCATGTGGGCTCTTTCCTGCTATCCTATTTATAGAGTAGCATGTCCCCAGCCCCCTATCCAGTCTCTATTATATTGTTCTTTATTTCTTTCACAGCACTTAACCACATTTCAAAGATTTTGAGATGTACATTTTTTCAGTTGAAATTTTAGTTGAGATAAGTGTAGATTCATATTCAGTTGTAAGAAATAATACAGGGATCCCTTTGCAGTTTCTCTCAATAGTAAAATTTTACAAAACTATACTGTAGTGTCACAAACAGGATATTGACGTTAATACAATGTGTAGCTCTTATTCAGATTTCATCAGTTTTACTTATACTTGTGTGTATGTGTGTTATAATTTCTGTACAGTTTTTTTCCTGTGTTCGTGTATCTACCATCAGTCAAGACACTGAACAGTACCATCCTTACAAGGGACTCTCATGTTGCTCTATTTATTTATTTGTTTGTTTGTTTGTTTATATTTATTTTTTCATGTTGCTCTTTTATAACCACATCCATCTCTCTCCTGTGCACCTCCCCACTGTCTTCTCATCTCTCGCTCCTTGCAATCACTAATCTGTCCTCCATTAAAAATGTTCTCTCACTTCAGAATATTATATACATAGAGTGATGTAATATAAAACCTTTTGGGATTTGCTTTTTTTCACTTAGTGTAATTCCCTGGAGAATCCAAGTTGTATGTGCTTCTTCTTATTGCTGAGTTGTGTTCAGTGTACAGATGCACCACCTGTTTAAGGACATCTGTGCAAATCCCAGTTTTTGGCTATTACAAATAGAGCTGTTTTGAACATTTGTTTACAGAATTTTATGTGAACGTACGTTTTCACTTCTCTAAGATAATACCCTAAGAGTACAATTAATTGCTAAGTCAAATGGTAATTGCATGTTTTGTTTTATAAGAAACTGTCAGACTTTTTTTTCCAGAATAGCTTCATCATTTACATTCTTACCAGCAATGTATAACTTAAAAGACACCTTTTTCCCAATTTAAAAAGGGTGATTTTTTTAAGGAGGATTTTTTTTTTTTTTTAAGATTTTGTTTTTAAGTACCTCTACACCCAGTATGGGGCTTGAACTCACAACCTCAGGATCAGGAGTTGCGTGCTCTACCTAGTAAGCCAGCCAGGCACCCAAAGCAGGATGTATTTTTAACCATAATTTTTAAAAATCATTTTAACCATTGATTATATCTTAGCATTATATCATAATTTAACTAGCAGATTTTTTTTCTTTTTTTTGGTAGTACATTCAATATTGGTTTATTTTTACATTCAGTGTCTTAAATTATCTCACTTACTGATTTGATTACTTGTCTGTCTCTTCCCACTAGAATGTAAATTTCAAGAAGGCAGGGCTTCTGCCTATATTGTTCATTCTGCTTTCTCAAGGCCTAGCACAGTACATAGAAGGTACTCAATAAATATTTGTTAAATGTAAAAACAAAATGTTAATTGTTCGTATGTTGATTAAAAGTGCAAGTGTAAGAACTCTTAATACTTTTTGTGTGCCCCCTCCCCCATTATCTGCATTTTAGTAGAAGATCCCTGAGGATATTAAATCTGATTTTTTTAAAAGAGGGAAGTATAGTATTCTTAGGGAGGAAGAACCTCTTTCAGTTTGAAACGTTCCTTAATATATAACACATCAGAAGGATTAAGATTTAAGAAACTCTTATCTTTTAATAAACAGTGTGCAAAATATAAAGAAAAGGTTTGAGCACTGAGTAAGGTGAGAAGGAAGTTAAAAGGGTATAAAATTAATATGATGAATAAGGTCTGAGGATCTAATTTATATCCTAATTACTATAATTAATAATACTGTTTTATATAATTGAAATTGACTAAGAGTAGAACTTAGGGGCAGCCTGGGTGGCTCAGTGGTTTAGTGTGGCCTTCGGCCCAGGGCGTGATCTGGAGACCTGGGATCGAGTCCCATGTCAGGCTTCCTGCATGGAGCCTGCTTCTCCCTCTGCCTGTGTCTCTGACTCTCTCTCTCTCCCTGTGTCTCTCATGAATAAATAAATAAAATGTTTAAAAAGAAAAGAAAAGAAAAAAGTAGAACTTAAATGCTCTCACCAAAAAGAAAAGGAAAAAAAAATTGGGGCTCATTGTTCAAAAAAAAGAAGACTGAAATGTAAAGAGAATTGAATCTATATATTTTCTTGATTGTTGCATTTATTATTTATTATTTTAGTAAGTCAAAATGCTTAAATGTATATACATATATGTATATTTTAGAGAGAGCATGTGCGTGTGAGTGGGGAGGGAGAGGCAGAGGAAAAAGGAGAGAGAGAATCTTAAGAAGGCTCTATGTCAGCACAGAGCCTGATGCAGGGCTCGATCTCATGACCCTGAGATAATCACGTGAGCTGAAATCAAGAGTCAGATGCTTAACCAACGGAGCCACCCAGGCACCCCTTTAAATTTATTTTTTAGGGGAGGGGTGGGCAGTAACAGAGGAAAAAAATGCAAGAAGTAGGTAAATTCTCTGTAAGTGAATATTTTGTAAAACATCGGTCATAAGTAGAATTGTTCATCTTCATTCTTGTAGTAGATGGCAGGATAAAGTTTTTGTTTTTTGAATTTTTTTTTTTTTTACCATGTCTTAGAAGGCTTAAAACTCAAAGCTTGTTTTCTATGAAAACCTTTTTCTTTTTAATTAAAGATTTTGTTTACCAAGAATTAAATTTTAAACTGTATATATTTCATCTTTGATTTAGATAAATCTGTATAGATAGTATTGAATGAAATCATACATCCCAAATTTTAGGTACTTAATATATAGGAGGCTTTCCTTTATAATTTAAATTAATTTCATTAAAAATATATTTCTAACAGGAATATAATTTTCTCCCTTGACTCTCTCCCTTTTATATTAAAAGATTTTATCTTGAGCTTCTTGTATTTACTAAAGAAGGTCATAGTAGATGTGTTACGTATGTTAGAATACAAATTGTCCACTTAGGGTAATATTGCTTTACTTCATTTTCTTAAGTGCTGGGAACACTATAAGTAGTTGAATGATTTGTTTGTTATTGGGTTTGTTTTCATGTGTGTAGAATTAATATAGAAATATCAAGCATCATTAAATGCATTTTCCTAAAATACCTTTGTTTTTAATAGCTATTACAGAATTCCTGCCGAGTGCTGCACTTTTTCACTAGAAATAAACGATTTTTAGCAGTCAGTTTATTCAATTTCACAAACCAGCATGTTTCTTTGAGATTGGCCTGGATTTTACAGAACCTGGTTGAGGTAAGGAAAGATTGTGTGTGTGTAAATTGCGTGTAAAGATTGTGTGTACGCACGCACACATGTGTGTAAATTACAGGGAAGAAAAAAATAAAGAAATACAGTAATTTGCTTATTTGGGGGAAAATTAAGTGTCTACTACATATTGGGATGGAATACAGGAATCTTTACTCTGTTTTTTAAAATATTTTATTAAAAAAATTAGAAAAATATTTTAAAGTCATAACACACACACACACACACACACACAGTTGTAACACATATAGAAAACTGAACAAAACAAAAATGTACCACTCATTGATACATTGTAGAGCAAACATCTGTGTAACACTACTAGAATCAAGAAATAGAACATTGTAAAAAAGAAAAAAAAGAAAGAAATAGAACATTGTGATACTATGTATCACATTTTCTTTCCACTTTGACACTTTTACTGTTATACTTAGGTGTGTTGTTTTCCTCCACACTGTATTTTAGTTTTAACTGAATTCCTTTGTATTTTGTATAAATATGTAAATTAATTTTCTTCTATTTTCATTGCTATTTAGTGTTCAGTATTTGATTTTATCACTATTCATTTATCCATTCTTTTCATGTACATTTGAGTTATTTCTAGTTTGGGGCTATTATGAATGATGCTGTCTTTTGGGGAATATATTAAAGGCATTTCTGCTTTATCTATGTATAGGAATGGAATTTTTAGGGCATGAATGTGTGTGTGTATATATATCTTCACTTTTAGTGGATAATATAAAAATATTTCCCATAATTTTTGATAATTTACATACCCATTATTAGTCATTGAGAGAACTTCATATTTTATTTACCATGATAATTGGTATTATCAGGTTTTTTGTTTTTAATTTTAGCCATTTTGGTAGGTAGAAGTAATTTCTCATTGCGATTTTAGATTGGATAATAAAAAAAGAAGAGCCAACTATATGCTGTCTACAGGAGAAACACTTTAGATTCCAAAATACAAATCAGTTAAAAGTAAATAGATGGAAAAGATCTCTCATGCAAACAGCAACCATAGCTAAGTGGATATGCTAATATACAACAAAATAGACTTTAAAACAAAAAATGTTATTATAGCTAAAGAACGGCACTTTATAATGATAGACAATCCACCAGAAATATATAACAATTATAAACATATGTGCATGTAATAACAGTGCCCCAAAATACATGAAATAAAAGTTGACAGAATTGAAGGGGAAGGGCAGCTCGGATGGCTCAGCAGTTTAGTGCCGCCTTCAGCCCAGGGCATGATCCTTGAGACCTGGGATCGAGTCCTATGTCCGGCTTCCTGCATGGAGCCTGATTCTCCCTCTGCTTGTGTCTCTGCCTCTCTCTCTCTCTCTCTCTCTCTGATTCTCTCATGAATAAATAAATAAAATCTTATATAAAAAGAATTTAAGGGGAAAATAGACAATTCAATGGTAATAGCTAAAGACTTCAACACCCCACCTTTAATAATGCATGGAACAACTAGACAGATCAACAAAGAAATAGAAAACTTAGACAATAGTATAAGCTAACTAGATCAAACAGGTGTTTATGGAAAACTCTAATAACAGAATATACATTCTTAAGTGTACATGGAATCTTCTCCAGGATACACACATGCTACACCATAATGCAGGCCTCAGTAAATTTAGAAGGACTGAAATCATACAGAGTATTTCTCTGATAACAAAGGAATGAAATTATAAATAACAGAAAGGTGAGGTGCCTAGCTGCCTCAGTCAGTAGAGGATGTGACCCTTGATCTGAGGGTTGTGAGTTCAAGCCCCACAGTGGGTGTAGAGATTACTAAAAATAAAATCCTAATTAAAAAAAAAAAAAGAATTCACAGAACAAAATTTGGGAAGTTCAAAAATATATGGAAATCAAACTATATTCTTACATGACCAATGGGTAAAAAAAGAAATTCTATGAGAAATTAGAAGATACTTTGAGATGAATGAAAATGAAAACACAATATACCAAGTCATGTGTTGCAGCAACATCAGTGTTTAGATAAAAATTTATAGCCAGACTATAATTACCTATAGAGACTATATTAACAAACTGTCTAATATTCTAACTTAAGACACTGGCAAAAGGTAGCAAACTGAACCCATAGTAGTAGAAGGGAAGAAATGTAAAGATTAGCATGAAAATTAATGAAATAGAGAGTAGAAAAATAGTTGAAAAAATCAACAAAACAATGGTTTTCATGTCTTTCTGTGGCTTGGTGATGCATTTCTTTTTATCACTGATTAGTATTTCATTGTCTAGATGTATTTCAATTTGCTTATCTAATCACTCGTTGGAGGACATATTGTTGCTTCTAATTTTTGGAGCTTATGAATAAAGTTGCTGTAAACATTTGTGTGCAGGTTTTTGTATAAAGATAAATTTCAACTCATTTGAGTAAATACCTAGGTGTGCAGTTGCTAGATTAGACGATAAAATTATGGTTAGTTTTTTAAGAAAATGCCAAACTATCCTCCAAAGTGGCTATACCATTTTACATTCCTACCAACAATGAATGAGAGTTCCTGTCGCTCCACATCCTTGCTAACATTTGATATCAGGGGTTTGGATTTTAGCCATTCCAATAGGTGTGCAGTAGTATTTCATTGAATTAACTTGTAATTCCTTGGCATAACAATATGATGTAGAAATATGACTTTTCTTTCCTTTTTTTTTTTTTTTTTAAGATTTTATTTATTTATTCATGAGAGACACACAGAGAAAGAGAGAGAGAGGCAGAGACACAGGCAGAGGAAGAAGCAGGCTCCATGCAGGAAGCCCGACATAGGACTCAATTCTGGGTCTCCAGGATCAGGCCCTGGGCTGAAGGCGGCGCTAAACCGCTGAGCCACCAGGGCTGCCCTTTCCTTTTCTCTTTAAACATTGACAAGGACTTCTAGGATATATTGACTAGAGGATTGGCCACACACATCCTTTTCTCATTCCTGATTTTGGGACAAAAGCTTTCAACATTTCACCATTTAGTATGTATTTGTAGTAGATTTTCTTTAGATACCCTTTCTCAAATTAAGGAAATCCTCTACCTTACTTAGTTTGCTAAGACTCTTTATTATGAGTAGATGTTGAATTTATCAAATACATTTATATTTGTTATCTGTATCTGTTGTCTAGGAGTGGCATCCTACTTGGGGTTTGTAGAGTGTCTTGAATTCATTACTTGATTTCATTGATTTTTAAAATTTCTCAGCCATTATCTTCAAAAGTAACTTCTCCATTCTTTTCCTTCTTGAAAATTTGATTATGTGCATGTTAGGCCTTCTCACTAACTCCCCTTTGTCTCTCACTCTTTCATATATTCCATTATTTTGTCTCTTTCTTACTTTATTTTGGATATTTTCTTCTAACCTTTCTCCCAAATCTATTCTCTCTTAAGTTGTTCCTAATGTGCTAATAAAACCCATCCATTAGGTTGCCTGGGTGGCTCAGTTGGTAAAGCATCTGCCTTCGGCTCAGGTCATGATCTCAGGGTCCTGGGATGGAGCCCCATGTTGGGCTCTCTGCTCAGTGGGGAGCCTGCTTCTTCCCTTTCCCTCTGCCCCTCCCCCCTGCTCGTGCTCTCTCTCACTCTGTCAAATAAATAAATAAATAAAATCTTTTTAAAAAATCCATTAAGTTCTTAATCTTTTAGTTCTAGAACTTTGCTTTACATAATTAGCATGGTATTTTAAAGTGTATAACTTTTAATTCTAATATCTGTAGCCCCATAGATTCTCTCTTTTTTTTCATGGTCTCCTGTTTCCTCGGATGCCTGATTATTTAATTTCTTTTAAATTTAAATTACTTTATGGATGTATGATTAACATACAAAAAGCTGAACGTATTTAATATATATAACTCCATGAGTTCGATGAGCCTGGTTACTTATTTGTATGCACGTGTATGTATATCAGCTAGACATTGTATTTGCAAAATTATATGTAGAAATTATGGGAGCCTTAACATAGCACTCTCTTGCTCTGGATAGGATTTATGTTTGTTTTTTCCATTCTTGTAGGCACCAGGATTACCTCCATCCAGTTAATGATTAGGGTGATTCAAAACTGAGTTGCAGTTCCTATGACAGCTTGTCTTTCTAGTTTATCCTTACTCATAGGGTAGAGCCATTTTTTTTTTTTAAGATTCTGTTTATTGAGGCACCTGGGTGGCTGAGTCAGTTAAGCGTCTGCCTTCAGCTCAGGTTGTGTGATCCGACAGGATGGAGCCTGTGTCAGGCTCCCTCCTCAGTGAGGAGTCTGCTTCTCCCTCTCCCTCTGTTCCTCCTCCATCTCGTGCTGTCTCAAATAAATAAAATCTTAAAAAAAAAAAAAAAGAAGAAGATTCTGTTTATTCAAGAGAGTGTGCACACAAGGGAGGGGGCATGAGAGGGGGTGAAAGGGATGTGACCTGATATGAAGGCAGATGCTTAACCAGCCGAGCCACCTAGGCACCCTGAGCCATTTGAAGTCTTAATCCAAAACAAGGAGGATTGACCTGATGCTCCTACCTTAGGAAGCCCTAATGTTGATTCTGTTCTTGTAGCCTCATATGAAGCTACTATCTATTAGAGGACCTGACTTTCAATTTTTTTTTAAGATTTTATTTATTTATTCATGAGAGACACACAGAGGGAGAGAGAGGCAGAGACACAGGCAGAGGGAGAAGCAGGCTCCATGCAGGGAGCCCGATGTAGGACTCGATCCCAGGTCTCCAGGACCATACCCTGGGCTGGGCAGGCGCTAAACCGCTGGGATCCCTCAAATATTTTTTGAATGAACGGATGAATTTACACTATTTACCAGGCACTGAAATACAGATTAACTTTAATCTAATCTGGAACAAATTTTAGAATCACAATTTCTAAATTTAAAGAGTTTGAAATAAAGTAATATTACTTTATTACTTTAAACACTCCATATTTAAGTGGTTTAAAACTCGAATGGAATTTTCAAAGTATTTGTTATAAATAATCTGCAAATGACTACTTTTTTGGAACTTATGTCATGTGTTTTCATTTTATTGATCTTTTCTACTGTTCAAATATAATTCATCCTTAAATAGATTAATTTGCTATTCTTTTCATCTCATTTATTTAGGAGACATTTTTCAAACATCTCCTATATACCAGTAACTCTTCTAGGTATTGGACTTACAAATTTAGTTCCTGCTCTTAAGGAGCTTAGGGTCTAATAGGGAAGTAATGATGTGAGATAAGGGCTATGTGGAAGATTTCCATAGGGTGCTGACCTGGGCAAAGCCAGGAACTGCTAGTCTGGAAGAACAAATAAAGAGTTGGAGAGGTGATGAAGTATGACGTAGGGCATTGTTTGCACTATGTTTAGTAATATCTCAGGGCACCTGGCTGGCTCAGTGGGTAGAGCCTGAGGGTAGGGCTCAGTGGGTAGACTCTTAATCTTGGGGTCCTGAGTTTGAGCCCCACATTGAGCATAGAGCCTATTTAAAAAAAAATAGTGAAATCCCCACAGTCATTTCATTTTCTTTATTAGTTTAAAGATGTTTTGTGGGTTGGATTTGAACCGTGATTATACCATTCCGTTTTATTTTTTTTTATTTTTTATTTTTTTAAAGATTTTATTTATTTATTCGTAGAGACACAGCTAGAGAGAGAGAGAGGCAGAGACACAGGCAGAGGGAGAAGCAGGTTCCATGCAGGGAGCCCGATGTGGGACTCGATCCCGGGTCTCCAGGATCACGTCCCGGGCTGCAGGTGGCGCTAAACCGCTGCACCACCGGGGCTGCCCATACCATCCCATTTTAGACTTTGTGTATGTAGACAGTCATATGTCTAAACTAAAAATATATATACGTACTTTGTTCTTTCATCACAAGTGTAACACATGCTTTGTGTAAAATTAAAGCCTTTTATACTTTATAGTAATTGCTTGGGAGTATATTTTTTTAAATAGCTTCTTTATATATATATTCATTCCTATAAGAAATGGGATTATATTGTATTTACTAATCGGCACTTAATTGTGCACTTAATAATTTAGCCTTTTTGAGTCAGTTTTGTGCTGTTGTATTTTCTAGGTACAAAAGGCAGTTGAAGAAGATAATTGTTGCTTTGGGACTCTTGATACATGGTTGTTACATAAGCTCACAAAAGGTAAAGATGATCTGATCTATCTCAAGTAACTGAGATTTGATAGAAATGATTCACCTAAAAAAGTGGAAGTTACTTTTTTTCCCTTCTCTTATCCCATACATACTGCTCCTTGGTACCCTAGGTATAGTAAAGCTAGATAGACTTCAGATTTGTAAGAGGAGAGTGATTTTTAAATTGTGATGAAACCTCAAACAGAAGAACGGAGGAACAGTCTTAATTTCAAAAGTGGTAAGACTCAAGTTCAATAACGCATTTGCCACTTTGCATCTGGGTAACTATAGGCAATCACATGGCATCTTTGAACTCCATCTTTAAACTGCGGATGGGAGTGCCTATGATCAAGCCCCCAAGTCAGTTCAGTCTCTGCACTCAGTGGGGAGTCTGCTTGAGATTCTCTCCTGTTCCTGCTCTAACTCATGTGCAGGCACGCTCTCTTTCTCTCTCAAATAAATAAATAAATCTTAAAAAAAAAATCTGAAGATTATGATGTGACAGTGTATGTGAAAGTGCTTTTGTAAATTATAAAAGTTCAAAAAGATTAAGTGGGGAATTGCTTTGGGGGCTTTGCACTGGAAATATATATTTTGGAATGAATTTGAGGCCAAAGCTCTAGATTATAAACTAGGGATAGTTGTTGATTGACACTACTTATAATATATTATTTTCAATGTAAATTTAGGTTCCGAATTTGCCACGGATTTTTCAAATGCCAGTGCAACTGGACTATTTGATCCTTATAAGGTAAAGTTTTTTTTTTCCCTCCTTTTGAATCACCAATTTTTGTATAATTTAGCTTGGATTCTGATGACATATTTTTATGTTCAGATGCATTGGAGCGGGCTCCTTGCTTCCTTGCTTTCAATACCACTTTCTATCTTGCCTCCTGTGAAGGATACGAGGTAATAAGGAACATCATATATAGAAACCAGCAAAACTGACCCTGAATTCAAGTGCCTTAGCATTATATTATTTGTGTGGGATGCTTTTATGTTCATTACATAACTTTTTGGTTTATATGAAAATCAGAAAAAAAAAAGGAAATCAGTTTGCTGAATTATAGAATCAATGTTTCTAGAACTATAACTGACTTTTTCATCAATTTTATTTGAAGCCACAATTTTGGGTCAGTGGATGAAGAGATATTTGGTGTGCCTATACCAATAGTGGCCATGGTAAGTAGAAAACCTGAGAGTTTCTATATGTATAGTATAAACTAAATAATAGATATGAATAGTTGGGAGTAGATTTAAGAGACATTAAAGGTCCTTGTGAATAAAAGTAAAGTATCTTTTTTTTCTTTTTAAGTTTCTATGTCCTAGATATAATCAGGAGTATTCTATATTCTGGAAAGGGGACCACTGGGCCAGTCTTCTGACATGAAAGTACATTCTAATCTTTTCTGATTTACATATTGTTTTTCATAACATTGCTAAATTCTTAAAAAATGTTTTATTCTGAGTAATGTGTAGTTTATATTTGATACTCTGAGACAAAAAAACAAGGATAGGTCAGGGACAGAGCCATTGCTTTGTTTGTATTTGATACAGTATAACCAGACAGCAACAAGGCAGTTTAATGTAAAGAAGAATGTTATATTTATATTTTATAAAATCCGTAGTCAGTATTATCAGTAAAGAAACTGTAGAAGAGTGAAAAATTATCTGTTTCATATTTTTAAGGTTTTTTTCTTGATTGTACTCTTTCTGTCTGGAGAAAAGGGCTAGAACTTAGAGAATCTCAAGGATTTTCCACCTGGTTGAGAGGATGTGTGGAAACTGACTTTGACTTTGATTTCCTATAATAGCTTAAGCAGGAAGTATAGGCCATCTTTCCTTAAGTGGATGGTTGCCACAATAGGTAGAGGAATCAGGTAAGAGAAGGGGAATTTAATTCCTAAGTTATAAATTCTTGGTCACTTAGAGAGTATCAGTCTTATTCACCTCAGTGGTAGGCTCAGGTTTAAATAAGGGTATGGCTGGAAGAATAATTGAAGTTTAGTGACAAAATGTTCTTCAGATGAGTTTTGGTCTTTAAAATATTGCTATATGTAATTAAGAAGAGAGGTGCCTGGCTGGCTCAGTCAGTGGAGCATGTGACTCTTGATCTTTGGATTATAAGTTCAAGCCCTATTCAAAATTACTTTTGAGTGTGGAAATTACTTAAAAATAAATTCTTAAATTTGTAGAAATTTACTTAAAATCATAAATTTAATTTCTAGTTAAATTGTGTAGAAATTAAAATCTTAAAAAAAAAAAAAAGCAAAAACAAAAAACCACAGGCCCAAAATGGCAGCCCAAGTTAATAAGCCAAGACTTGATACCTACTCTAACTGTAGTTTCAACCCCCCAGAAATGTAACCCTTAACCAGTCCACATGGGAATTTTCCATCAGCACTAGGAAATTTACTGATAGACCTTTTCCATTCCCCTTAGGAGGGCAACATTGCCTAAAACAGTGGATTTTTTTTTTCTAATAATTATCTTTTCCCACTCCCTATCTACCTTTAAAAATCTTTCCTTTTCTGGGACACCTGTGTGGTTTGTTGGTTAAGTGATCAACTCTTGATCTCAGCTCAGGTCTTGATCTTAGGTTCATGAGTGTAAGCCCTGCGTTGGGCTCTGTGGTGAGTGTGGAGCCTACTTTAAAAAAAAAAAATCTTTCCTTTTCTGTAGCTCTTTGGAGCTCCCTGTACTTGCTAGATGGGATGCTGCCCAATTCATGGATTGATTAATAAAGCCAGTTAGATCTTTAAAATTACTTGCTTCAATTTTTGTCATTTAACAGATTTGGTCGCAGGCAGCAACAAGATCCAAAGTGAACTTCCAACAGCATTTGGGGACAACGAGAAACATGGGCATGGTACCCCACGAACTCTTTGAATTCATGTGTTTCTCGCTGTTCCTGAGGGCTGTGGGTAAGTTCCTTCTTGGTTGTGAGCTTCACTAATTGTTCATTCAAGCTCCCCCAATCTAATTGGCCTTCCTTTACAGCCGAAACTGCCAGATGGTTATGCCCAGAGCTGGCAGTTTTGCCTGGAGCCCAGCTGAGCTGGCAAAAGAGTCTGCCCAGAGCCAAATCCCTGGCCTTTCAGATACAATTCCCCTGGAATTACTGGAAAACTCCAGCAAGATTCCACAAGAGTTGGCAGTGGTGAGCACAGGGCCTTCTCGTGACCAGGACACAGTAATGTCTCTTGGTTGTTGCTGATACATTAAGGTACACATATTTGTCTTATTTTGTGTAGATAAAGGCTATACTAACAGGGATCTCAGAGGCCAAAAAACTGGAAAAATTGGCGGGCACAGGTTGAGCATTTGAAGGCTGTTAGAGCACTTGCCTCCTCAAGAAAATATAGTAAGTTGATGACAGAATGGGTTAGATTGATACAAGTTCCACCCACCAGCATCAAGAAAACTTCCATACAGTGAGGTAGACTATAAAATGTACAAGATCCCCAACCTAGTGACCCATCCTTTTAAGGTATTAGTTTGGCTCTGAGAAATCCAAAGGCTTAGCTAATGGGGTCCTTAAATTCTGAAGGGTCAAGCATGCCACCTTGCAGCATACCTGCTTATTTTATGTCTAAGAACTATAGTCCTAGAAGTTGTAGATATCTTGCAAAAATGGCAAAATCTTACTAAGTTTGTTTTGTGCCTTGAGGAACTTGGCTCAGTAACTTGTCAGGTTGAGGCCAGACAGAAATATGAGTTGCACCTCATTTGCAAGTAGAATGGCTGGATGGAAATATGGGTTAACTCCATTTGTGCCTAGAATTCTACCAAACTGCCCCAGCCTTCAAGGGATTACAACTAGAAATACAATGGTCGTTATGGGGACCATTCCAATTAGATAAAATCATGTAAGAAGTGCACTTGAAGGCAGGGATTCCCAAATTAAATGGAATAGGGTACCTGTGTTAACTGGCAAGCAGAAGCCTCCAAAAGATTTCAAAATTCCCATGTTGTTCCCTTAAAAGATTCATGGCAGAAGGCTAATTAAAAATCAGAGAGAGAAGAGGTACCCAAAACAAAAGCCTGTTAAGAGTGACGTAACTCTTACTGCGCCCCTCTATCCTCCCTGTAGTACTCATTCTATTAATCCTCTGTCTGAATTGTTTCTCTGCTCAAAAAAAGACTACACAACCATAAACAGAACTCCACCACATTAGTGGCGTTACACACACCCCTGTATTTATTTACCTTCATAGAAGGACTCCCATATAGACCTCTTCTAGAGTTGTTGAAACTGAGGGGTTTTCTGGTAAAATTGCTAGGTTATTCCCTTAAACAGTAAACGAGGAACTCTGGTAGATACTGGAGCCTACAGAGGGGATCCTGGAAAAACTGGGAGAAGCCAGCAAAGGGTGAAAATTCTTACCAGAATCAATTCCTTCCAAATCTCTGTCTGTAGTGCCCAGTCCAGAAAGGAAAAGAAAATTTCAGATCATCCCTTCCTTTCTAAATCCAGACTGTTGGCTGTTGATCCTTTCTCTTCCAGAGATACCTATTGCCTTCTCTTTGTCTTGTTTTGCATAACTGGGCTTGGCTTTCTGCCTGCAGGGGACATACAGGTTTTGGTTCTTTTGGCTATCATTGGGAGTGACTCTAGATCTTGGAAAGGTAGTATCTTTTTAAACTGTCTTTGAGGATTCCTCTTACACCCATGGGGTATTATTCAGTATCACCAGAAATAGTTTAAATTAAGACCTTGTCCCCAGAGGAAAAAGAAACAAACTGAGAATAATGTAGTTAGACAGGTAGATCAACCCATAATATCAGTTAGCTTACAACCCAGTTCTTGGAGGAATTGAAAGCGAGTGTCTTTATCTTGCCGATCTTCATAAAGCTAGAAATGTAGCTCTACAGGCAATTCACAGTTTACCTGGTTCTTCATCAATTCCAAAACTTCCCCTATTTATCTCAAACAGATTGTAAATTAGTGGCTTTAGGAAACCAGAGTCCTTCTTGGAAGAACTTGCATTCTTTCTCTGTCCCTTAAAGTTACACATATAATCATTTCTTTGAAATATAAACACAGCCCACAATCACCAGAGAGAAAAAAAGGGAAAGAAGCCTTTTTTAAAAAAAAATTACTTATTTATTCATGATAGACAGAGAGAGAGAGAGAGAGAGGCAGAGAGGCAGAGACACAGGCAGAGGGAGAAGCAGGCTCCACGCCAGGAGCCCGACTTGGAACTCAATACCGGGACTCAATACCGGGACTCCGGGAACGCGCCCTGGGCCAAAGGCAGGCACTAAACCGCTGAGCTACCCAGGGATCCCCAAGAAGCCTTTTTAAAATACAACCTTCAAAAGGGCTCTTTTCCCAAACTCTAGTACAGATTAATCCCAGGGACAAATATAAGTCTTAAAAATCTCCACAAATATTAGTAACTATAGGGGCTTTATGCACATCTATTTCTCTGTGTTTATATAAATGTGAGATATTTTTTCTACCTCTGGGTGGTATTGCTAAAATTAATTTGTAGAACTCTATTTACTTGGTTTGAAGACAAACGCTGGTAAGGATTAGACATTCTAAAACTCTCAGAAAGAAACTAATCCAAATATTTTCTCAAGTTCACATGATCTGGGAAAATACTTGATGTGAAATCTACTTTAAGGTTGTTGGTTTAATTAAAGTAGACATATCTTGGTGCCTGAATGGCACAGGCTGTTAAGCAACCAACCCTTGGTTTTGGCTCAGATCATGATATCGGAGTTATGGGATCGAACACTGAGCCCTATGTTGGGCTCTGTGCTCTGTGTGGACTCTGCTTGAGATTCTCTCTCCCTGTTCCTCAGCCCCTCCCACTTGTGTGCATGTGCTTGTGTGCACTGTCTATCAAATAAGTAAATATTTTTAAAAATTAAACTAGACATGTCTTTAGGGCTATTAGCATTAACATTTTATTCTGACTTGGTTTACTTAAAGGCAAATAATGTAATGTTATCTGTTACAAAATTTTTTTTTTAATAGCTTGGCAGGGCACACCTGGGGTAGCTCAGTTGGTTGGGCATCCAACTCTTGATTTCAGCTCAGATCATCATCTTGGGGTCATGAGATTGAGCCCCACATCAAGCTCTGTACTCGGTGGAAAGTCTGCTTGAGATTCTCTTTCTCTCCCTCTACCCACCCCCCCGGCCCCCATCTTTCTCAAATAAATAGATAAATCTTAAAAAAAAAAAAAAAAAAAACTTGGAAGAGTAACTGACTTTATCTGATGTCTCAAGAAGTTTTTAGGGTAACATAAGTGTAATTATTAAGAACAAGTAAATAGATATAAATAAAATAAAAAATTTAGGTAATCTTTTAAATAGTCTCCCAAATCATTTTGGGAACCTAGCACTTAAAGTTTTGCTAAGTTAGGTTAAGTAATGAATTAAGCTAAATTCATTAAATATCTATATCATTTGTAAATAAGATGGAATACTAAAATATCAGTTACTAAACCTAGGTTTAACTTGTGGTGCCTGGATGGCTTTGGTGGAGCAGGTGATTCTCGATCTTAGGGCTGTAAGTTTGAGCCCCACATTGGGGTAGAGATTACTTAAAAATTTTTTTAAATCTTAAAAAAAAAAAAAAGAAATAGCTACTTGTAGCTTCTTATTCCAGAACAACTAAAATGTATTTGCATATGTTTGTGCTACATTGGAAAATTAAAAAGACATATGCTTCTAAAAATTATAAAATATATTTATAAATTTGCCAATCTAAAGAATGCCAATTTAACAGACAGTTCCCAATTGCTTAACACTACTAGAAATACACTCCAAATATTGGGAATTATCCTTCTTATAATTATCACAATTCTCTCCCTAGTACATTGTATTCTTTCAAAAGCTTTAAATGCATGTTAACTGCCAAGCACATGATCTCCCCAAGAGTGGAACATGAGAAAAGGAAGAGCCAACATAAAAATTGTAAACCTGAAGTTGTAACCTGTGAATATCACAGAGATCAAGCAAAAAAACCATCGTGACCTGTGAATGCCACACAGAGGATCAATAATAGCTGTGAGAACTCTGGAGTGGTGGTAGAGAATGATACTAATGCTTTAAATTTTGATCGCATCTCTCAGTTAAACTAGAGTCTGATCAAAAGGGAGGAATAAAAAGAAAACCACAGGCTTAAAATGGCAGCTACAAGCCAATAAACCAAGACTCAATAGCTAACCTACCTGTGGTTTCAGCCTCCCAGAAATGTAACCCTTAACCAGTCAACATGGGAATTTCCCAGTAAGCATTAGGAAATTTAATGATAGACCCCATCTGTTCCCCTTAGGAGGGTGACCGTGCCTAAAACAATGGATTTTTTGCTAATAGTTTCCTTTTTTCTCTGCTCTTTCTCTACTTTTAAAAACTTTTCCTTTTCTTTAGCCCTTTGAAGCTCACCTCTGCTAGATGGAATGCCCAATTCATGCATCAATTAATAAAGCCTATTAGGTCTTTAAAATTTACTCTGTTAAACATTGATTCTTAACAAGCTACATACAATTGTTTTAACAAATTGTTTTATTATTTCCTTTAACAAAAGTAATATGATTGGGAATATCCAGTTTTGACCTGTATCTATTTATATTGAGCACACACCTATCACTCTTATTAAAAGAGAAATTTGTGAGGTCATTATTTTGACTAATGAATGAAACTACTTTTAAGTTGAAAAATCTTAGTTTTCGGGAATCCCTGGGTGGCACAGCGGTTTGGCGCCTGCCTTTGGCCCAGGGCGCGATCCTGGAGACCCGGGATCGAGTCCCACGTCGGGCTCCCGGTGCATGGGGCCTGCTTCTCCCTCTGCCTATGTCTCTTCCTCTCTCTCTCTCTCTGTGTGACTATCATAAATAAATAATTAAAAAAAAAATCTTAGTTTTCTTTCTCCACAATTTTTATTCTGACCTTTATTTTTCAGATTTTTCCTGTGATATGACTTAAAAGTCATAAAGTGGGCTGCCTACTAAAAATTCCTGAGGCACATTATTCATTCACAAAATGTTAGTCCTGGAGAAACTTCTCTATCTTGTTGTTCTTTCTAGGGATTTTTTTTTTTTTTTTTTTTTAAGGAAAAGGAAAAAAGAAAACAAAATGTTGACCCTTGAGAATATAATATAGGAGACAGTGGAATACAGTAAAATGGGCCACTGTATGACCCAGCCATCTTATATTTGAACATTTTAACAGGTCGCCGATCAGCAATCAGCCATGTTTGGAGAGTGCTGCTTCCACGCAGGAGATGTGAAACTAACCATGGGAACTGGGACATTTTTGGATATTAATACTGGAAATAACCTTCAACATACTATTAGAGGTAAATTGTTAGAATTTATCCTTTTTATTGATAAAATATCATTTCTTTTTATATTTAACTTTTGTAATACTGTTTTCCCTTTTTTTTTTTTCTTCCATTTTTTATTAAGGGTATTCTCTAATGTATTTTTTGCTAGTATTCCAAGAGACAGTTAATTTCCAATTCCCTTTTTTCTTTAAAAGGATAAACAAATGAGACATGTTATTATAGAAAAATTCAGGATTAGGGGCTTTTGGTCAGTTTACCAAATATTTACCTGTAATATCTGTTATATTTGTTTAAAACATCTTTCTAGGCCTCTAAATTTTCTTTTATGTGTTAGCAGTTCTTCTTTTGTGATTTTTTTTTTTTGATGATAATTCTCAACTAGTGATCCATGCATATTTAATGACAGTTGCCAAGAAATTGGTCTCCCTTATGGAAGACATCCTAGGATGTGTAAACAAAGAAATTTAGAATGTGGAACTATACCCTAAGAGACCTGTGGATTCTAAATCTGGACTATGGTCTCCTAACATGGTTACTAAGAGGTAGATTTTAAAAATCTTTTTCTTACTTTCCATCCTCCCTCAAGCTCTTCCTTTTTCCCTAATTAGGAAAATGAAAGCTAGAAAATTTCATCATTGCATTAGATTGTTTCTATTTAGGAAGCTTCACAGATAAATGCAATAGCATAGATGGCTCTGTGTGTTTCTAGAGACATAGATATACGTATGGCTACTAAAAGCTAATGTTTATTGTTCATATTAAATACCAGGCACTGCACTAAGTTTTTTATGCAGTAATTCAGTTTATTCTCACAGGAGCTTTCGGAAGCCAACTATTTCACAGTTGAGGTGACGGAGGCTAAGAGGTTAGAAACTTGTGAGACCACTGACTTCAGAGCCACTTTGCTATTTTTTAAGATAATCAAACTGTAGATGTCTCTGTAATGAATTATCTATTTATTACATTTGACTTATTTTGTTTCTTTTTTTCTTTAAGGCTTTTATCCACTAATTGGGTGGAAGATTGGCCAAGAAGTTGTATGCTTAGCTGAAAGCAATGCAGGAGACACTGGGACTATCATAAAATGGGCTCAAGAATTAGGTAAATCTTCTTTAAAACAGATTTCATAGAACAGACTTAAAGAATTCAAGAATGTCATAGGACTATTGACGAGTAGAGAATGAGTGGATTGTTCAAATGAGACTTAAGAACTATGATTAAAAAAAATAGGATATTATTTTTATGACACTGGGATGGTAAAAGGCTAAGCCTTAAGGCCAGATACCATAAAGAAAAAAAAAAAAGACAGTAAATTTAAATATATGAATTATTAGAATGTGTAAGGAGGGATGGTATAAGCAAAGTTAAAAGTCAAATTGGTAAGACCAATTTGTAGCATACACCAAAAAAATTAATAAAGATGACTAAAGAATGAACCAGGAGATCTCTGGGTGGCTCAGTGGTTTAGTGCCTGCCTTTGGCCCAGGGTGTCATCCTGGAGTCCTGGGATCGAATCCCGCATTGGGCTCCCTGCATGGAGCCTGCTTCTCCCTCTGCCTGTGTCTGCCTCTGTGTGTGTGTGTGTGTGTGTCTCTCTTATGAATAAATAAAATCTTTAAAAAAAGATTAACCAAGTACAGAAGTACAACTATCATAAATAACTACTAAAAAATGCTACTCAGAGGCTCCTGGCTGCTCAGCTGGAAGGGCATTTGACTCTTGATCTCAGGGTCACTAGTCCAAGCCCCACATTGGGTGTAGATATTATTAAAAAAAATAAATAAGTAAACTTAAATAAAATACTATTCATTGGGCACTTGGGTGGCTCAGTCACTTAAGCATCTGCCCTCAGCTAAGGCCATCATCCCAGAGTCCTGGGATCGAGTCCTGCGTTGGGCTCCATGCTGGGCAGGGAACCTCCTTTTCCCTCTCCCTCTCCCACTTTACTCTCTCCCTCTCTTGCTCTCAAATAAATAAATTAAATCTTAAAAAAAAATAATTAGGGATCCCTGGGTGGCGCAGCGGTTTGGCGCCTGCCTTTGGCCCAGGGCGTGATCCTGGAGACCCGGGATCGAATCCCATGTCGGGCTCCCGATGCATGGAGCCTGCTTCTCCCTCTGCCTGTGTCTCTGCCTCTCTCTCTCTCACTGTGTGCCTATCATAAATTAAAAAAAAAAAAAAAAAAAAAAAAAACTTAAAAAAAAATAATTAAAAATGAAAAAAATGCTGTTCAAATTCAACAATTAAAGAAATACACATCTAAAAAATGATGTCACCTGTCATTGACATTTGGGTTATTTTCACTTTTTGGCTATTGTAAATAATGAACAGCCTGTATATATTATATAGCCATATTTAATGCAGAAGGTGTGAAATATTATATACCAAAGATTAACAGTGGGTATCTCTAAAAAAAAAAAAAAAACAGTGGGGTATCTCTGATGATAAAATTATGGAGCAGGCTATGGTTTTCTACTTTGCTAATTTGAACTAAGCTGATTTGTTTAAAGACAGAGCTAAATTTTTTGGCAGTAAACATAGGAGGAAAATGCCAATCTTTCTTTCTTTTTCTCTTTCTCCATGAGTCTGCACACACAAAAAAGTTTATTTCAAAATTTTCTGTTACCTCCTTAAAGTCTCTTGTTTTTTTTCTTTTTTTAGATTTATTTATTTATTTATTCAGAGAGAGTGTAAGAGTGAGAGCTTGAGAAGGGGGAGGGGCAGAGGGGGAGAGAGAGAGAGAATCTTAAGCAGAATCCCTGCTGAGCATGGAGCCCAACAAAATGCTTGATCTCAGGACAGGACCCTGAGATCATGACCTGAGCTGAAATCAACGGTTGGAGGCCCAACTGATTCAGCCACCCAGGTGCCCCAAAAGTTTCTTCTTTAAATGTACTTCTTTTCTTTCCTTTTCTTTTTTTATTTTTTATTTTATTTATTTATTTTTAAATATTTTATTTATTTATTTATTCATGACAGACACAGAGAGAGAGGCAGAGACACAGGCAGAGGGAGAAGCAGGCCCCATCCATGCAGGGAGCCCAATGTGGGACTTGGTCCCGGGTCTCCAGGATCACACCCTGGGCTGAAGGTGGCGCTAAACTGCTGGGCCACCGGGGCTGCCCTGTTTTGTTTTTTTTTAATATTTTATTTATTTATTCATGAGAGATGCAGGAGAGAGGCAGAGACACAGGCAGAGGGAGAAGCAGGCTCCATGCAGGGAGCCCACTTAACCACTGGGCTAACTGCGGCATTAACACTTAACTGCTGAGCCACTCAGGCATTCCAAATGTATTTCTTTTATTTTTGGACATCTATCTTGATTATCAGAAATAGAAAATTATATATTTCTTCTCTTTATACCTTCTATTAATTTTACTTCCTTCCCAGAAGATGCAAAAAAAAAAGCAGAATAATTTCACATTCATCAGTTAAAAAAATCATTCTAGAGTTCTGTGTGGCATTATGTGCTCATTCTCCATAGGAATCTTTGTTTTGCTGGATTGAGGCTCATTCACCGTGATTCTCAAATGATGAAAGCTCTTTTCTGGGAGATGGGGCTAAATGGTCCTACCTAGAAAAAAGAGAAAAGTGGTGTGATTTCTGGTGGAGGCACAAGCTCTCCTAAGGGCCAGTCGCATATCTGGCAAGAAAATGGGACTATTGTCCTAACTGGAGGGAGAGAGAATTCAGAGTTGAGTTATTTACTTTAAAATTTTAGTCATTGGTAAAGCTAAACCTTATTGTATGTATCTGTCTGAAATTCACACAAAAAAAGTTGACATTTATTTGAATATATATCACTTTAATGGGTATACTGAGAAAAATGAATTATGTTTAGGAGAAACACAGTGTGTAAGAGCCTAATAGCCCTGGAATTTCCTTGAATGTGTAAGCTGAGACTGTATCTTTGTGTGGCGTCCTGAGCTTGTTCCAATCTGAATGATGGCTTCCTTCCACTTGTTTTAGTGGATTGAATACTTCAGGCTCAGGTATAAAAGCTGTTTAAAACAAGTTTCATCTTGATTTTTGGATCTGTTTTCTAAGTCTTTTTCACACAGCCCAATTCTTCCTTTTTTTCCCCTTTAGCCCTCTATGTTAATTCAACATTTGGGTTCCCACAGGATCATCTCTTCTTTTTAATTGATCCATTTCTGCTCCCCTCCACTCTTTGTTCTATTTTGCTGTCTTAATCTTAATAAATATTTTTTTATGTCTTCTAGCTTTTATTGAGTTAACAAGTAACTGAGTGCTCACCGTGTGCCTGGAACTGTACATGTGAGGGGACACAAATGAATAACACAGACACCTGCTGCTCTCATGGCATTTATAGTCTAGCAGGAAAGACATGTTTTAAATGAAAAGCTGAAAAAAAAAAATATATATATATTAGTGTTAAGTCCCAGGAAGGAGAAGTAGTAGTAGGATCAATGATCCCTTTTTAAAGGGAGAGCTTTGTCTAGTCTGGAGAATCAAGAGGCTTCTTTCAAGAATGATGTTGGCTAAAAAAAAAAAAAATAAGAATGATGTTGGCTATTCCCTGAAGGGATAACAACTAGTGGTTGCACCTGGGTGGCTCAGTTGGTTAAGCATTGGACTCTTGATTTCCACTCAGGTCCTGATCTCATGTTGGGCTCCGTGCTTAGTAGGGAGTCTTCTGGAGATTTTCTCCCTCTCCCTCTGCCCCTTGCCCTGCTTGCTCTCTCTCTAAAATAAAAAAATAAAAATAAATCTTAAAAAGAAAGAAAAGAAAAAAGAGTGGTTTTATAGGTGAGAGAAGCAAGTTAAATTAGGAGGCAGTCCAAGTAAGGAGGAATAGTGAGGGAGGCCCCAAGCAGGGAGAAGCATGACCTATTTAAGGGACTAAAAGAATGCCCTATTTCTTCTCTGCAGTTCAGGCAGTTGACATCTCTGTTGTCCTCCAGTAACACAGGTCAGGGAACATTTTTTCCCTAGCAATATCACTTTTAATTGCTACGTGTCACATCTGCTTGCTCCATGCAATCCCCATGAGACTTCCCCATACATGTAAAATTACCCAGGACTCTTGTTTACTAGAAATAAGGAAACTGATTCCTCTCAGGGTATCTTCCCAAGAGAGAAAGTATCCCTCATTAGAAGGGATGAGATAAACATTTTCTCATTATATGAACTAGTTCTAGGTGGTGGTGAACCACATACATGTTACTGCTGGTGAACAGGATCTTAGTTCATGGTCCCAGATCCCTCTCTTCTTGTTGGGGAAGAGAAGTATGGGTTATCACTGAAGCTCAAGTAGATCCCAGTATGAATGAATCCTTAAATTCTCAAGTAGACAGTGCAGACCCAGGGTCTTGTAGAGGCCACCTGAGTGTTATTGGTGAAAATACTAGAGGCTGCTAAAGACGCTTGGATGTTTGGGGCTCCTGGGTGGCTCAGTTGGTTTAGCATGGTCTCTTGATTTCAGTTAGGTCATGATCTCAGGGTTGTAAGATCAAGCCCCGAGTCAGGCTCCTTGCTGGGTGTAGAGGTTACTTAAGATTCTCTATTTCCTTCTTCCTCTGCCCCTCCCACATCATGCCCCTCCCCTGCCCCCACTCTCTCGCTGTCTCTTTATTTATTTATTTATTTTTTTTTTTTAATTTTTATTTATTTATGATAGTCACAGAGAGAGAGAGAGAGAGAGAGGCAGAGACACAGGCAGAGGGAGAAGCAGGCTCCATGCACCGGGAGCCCGACATGGGATTCGATCCCGGGTCTCCAGGATCGCGCCCTGGGCCAAAGGCAGGCGCCAAACCGCTGCGCCACCCAGGGATCCCTCTCGCTGTCTCTTTAAAAAAAAAAAAAAAAAGATGCTCTGGATTTTCTCTATGGATCCAGCCTGCTGAGCCAGGAGAAAATCCCCATAGAATGTAGAGAAGAAGGCTGGCCTGGCCAATCCCTGGGAGAGCTTGCCAACAGTGGACATCAATACTGTTTGGTCTGAAATGCTCCTCTTCCAGCCTTAGAGAGGGAGGCCTAATCTTTCTCATATTTCCAGAAACCAGAGAGCCAAGGTTCACTCCTCTACCTCTCTCATTGCCTGAAAACCCCATAAGCCTGATCTGAAAGGAAGCACAATGTAAGAACATACAGCTCCCTGAAGGCAGGTATAATAGAAGAAACTGAAGATTAAAATAACACCAACAAAAGTTAAACTTGAAGGGTTGAAAGAAAATATTACAAAGAAATGTTTGGAAAACATCCAGAGTTTTGAAGAACAAAACCTTGATATGTAAAACATAAAATAGTGCTAAAAATCCAAATAAGAATCATAAAGAATTTAAAAACAAAAAAGAAAAATAGAAGATAAAACTGAGGTAAGAGATACAGAGGAGAGATTAGAGAAAAAAATATGTGAACAGTAGTCTCTTTGCTGGCATATGAAAATGTAATTATGGTAATGGAGTTACAAAAATGTAAACATTGAAGCAAAAAATTGAAAATAAATTTCCTTGAACAGAAGAAAGACCTTGGTTTTCAGACTGAAATAGCTTAGTTAAAAAAAAAAAAAAAGAAGAGATACAAACTAAGACAGTCATGTGTGTGAATTATCTGATTTCTAAGAATAAAGAAAAGCTTCAAGATAGTTTATGTATGAAGAAATAAATACTTAGAGTGGCATGGAAGTTAATTGTAAAATTTGGAAAGTGGAACAACATGTACATATAGAGAAAAAAGAACAATGAGCCAATATCTTGGTGCTTGGCTAAGCTATCATTCATATTAAGTGGAAAAGGGACACTTCCTGGCTGTGCAGTATGTGTTTTCTGAGGAAATTACCCAAGGAGATACTCCAGCCAAAAAGAAATAGATCAAAGATTTCAACATGGAGAACGCAAAGTGTGTAACTAAGATGTTTTTCAAAAAAGAGTTTTTATTTTTCCCTCCTGTAGCAGGCCAGACTTTGTTCTATTTTATTTGAACCGTTCTTGTACGGGGAGATCCTTGGGTGGCTGAGCGGTTTAGCGCTCGCCTTTGGCCCAGGGCGTGATCCTGGAGACCCGGGATTGAGTCCCGCATCAGGCTCCCTGCATGGAGCCTGCTTCTCCCTCTACCTGTGTCTCTGCCTCTCTCTCTCTCTGTCTCTGTCTCTGTCTCATGAATAAATAAATAAAATCCTTTAAAAAAATATTTAAAAAAAAAACGGTTCTTGTACCAAACTGATAAAAGATGTCTTATGGTAATGTAAAATCTTTATTTTTGTACATTAAGAACATAGTTTTGAATATCTCTTTAAGAGATTAAAATGATCTTAACACTAAAAAGAGTCCCCTGATTAAACTAGGCTTAAATATTTTATGTATGATGTATGATTGTTCTATAAAAGAAAGTAACGTGGAGCACCTGGGTGGCTCCGTCGGTTAAGCATCTGACTCTTGATTTCTGCTCAGGTCATAATCCAAGGTTGTAAGATCGAGCCCTGCTTCAAGCCCTGAGTTGGGTTCCCGCTGTGCGTGGAGCCTACTTAAGATCCTCTCTCTCTCCCTCTCTCTCTGTCCCTCTCCTCCCTAAAAATAAAGGAAAGAAAGTAATGTTTCTGTTAAGTTCCAAAAGGGTATTCTTTTTTTCTTCTTCCCATAAGTGATTTTAATTCCATGATGTGTAACTTATGGGGTAAAGTGCTGGTCAAGAATAAACAACAGACTGTACATTTTTTTCTGTTCTTCATCTTTTTGTTCATTTATGTTTTCATTTCGAGTTCAGTGAAATCCCATTCTGAACACACACACACACATCCTTTTCTCAGTGCTGTACTTTGAAAAGCACTGGAGTGGAACATCTCAGCCTATTATGTAATATGGTTAGAAATAAATAGCAAAAACAGTATTTAAATGGTACTTTGCACATGGAAATTTGAAATCTCTTTTCTTAAGTAACATAGAGCCAAGGAAAACTTTGAAACATAATTTGATAGTGTCTAAAAAATACAGAAACCAACTATAATTCTGTAAAAACAGTACTTAGAGGAAAATGATGAATGCTTATTAATAAGAAAAAGGAGAGAAGCATAATAAACTTCCTAGCCAAAACGTACAAGGACATACAAATTATTAAAACTGACAAATAATAAAAAGTAAAATTGATAAACTAAATGTCTTTTAAAAATACCCAAGAATTAGTATTCTGTATGTTTCACTGGGTATATAACAATGAGATATATAGTGAGAGAGAGGTGAAAATTAGAACTGTTTTAACTTTTTATTTTTAAACAATTTCAAACTTAAAGTTATAAAAACAACACAAAAACTTGTACACCCTTTAAGACTTTATTTTTAAGTGATCTCTATACCCTACCTGAGGCTTGAATGTACAAATCCAAGATCAAGTCACATGCTTTGACAACTAAGCCAGCCAAACTGCTCCTCCAAATTTGCTAATTTTTAACATTTTACCATGATTGCGTTATCTACCTACCATCTATCCTGTACTGCAGGACAGATAAATACCTGTATAATTTTCTGAGCTCTTTTAAGAATGGATTACATGCATCATGCTTCTTTCCCTGTAGTATTTCATGGTGTATTTCCTAAGAACAAGAACACTCTCATACTTATCATAAGTATGGTTATTAACTTGAGAAGAGTTAACATTGGATCTAATATTCTTTACTATATTTATAGTCCATATTCTCATTTTGTCAGATGTACCAGTAATGTCCTTCATGGAAATTCTTCCCCATTATAAGATCCAGACCATTGTTGCTTATTGTATAATTTCCTTTAATCTGGAGTCCCTTCTTCAGCTTTGTTTTTCATGCTGTTGACATTTTTGAAAGCCATAGGCCAGTTATTGTCTAGAATATCCTTCAGTTTACGTTCTTGTGACTAGGTCCATGTTATGTAGTTTTGGCTGAAAGCATACATAAATGGTAACTGTATCCTTCTCAGAATGTATACCTGCATCAGGCTCTCCACAGGAAGCCTGCTTTTCCCTCTGCCTATGTCTCTGCCTCTCTGTGTGTATGTCTCATGAATACGTAAGTAAAATCTTTAAAATATATATATATATATATAAATAAAATATATATATGTATATATACATATATACACACACAGAAGAGTTTCAGAATTACTAGTCCCATCCCACTTCATCAAACAATATTTACTCAAGATCATTTGCAGGTTTTTTCCCTTTATATCAAGGGTATATGGCCAAAGCATACTATTCAAAAGTTACTTCTATTAGTTCTTCTTCTCCCTTCAATGATTTTAGTAATTTGAAATAGAATCGAGTTCATTTGTTTTCTGTTACCATTCAGTTTAAGTTTTCCCCCTCTCTGCATTCTTTTTAAAAACGTTATCTAATTATTTTTGATGTGGAATTGTTACTTGATTCCCAAAGTTGAAACCATGAAAAAGGATATACTCAGAGAAGTCGATTCTCTCACCTCCCCTTCATCCTGTCTCTCTATATCTTGTAATCACTTCATTAGTTTTTGGTTTGTCCTTTGTATTTCTTTTTGCAAAAACATTTAGGATACATGTATGTTTTCTTATATTCCCTAATTTCTTACATAAAATAATGTACGCTCTTTCATACTTTGCCATTTTCACTTAAAAGGATATCCTGGGAATTACTTCCCATCAGTTCACAGACATCTTCCTTCTTTTCATAGTATATGTTTTTCATTTTTTTAGCAGTCTCCTTTGCAGAGTATAAGGTTTTAAATTGGTAAAGTTTAATTTATCAGCTTTTTGTTTTATGAATTATGCTTTGGGTATTGTATCTAAGAACTCTTGGCCAAACCAGTCACACAGATTTTTCTCCCATGGTTTCTTTTAAAAGTTTTATAGTTTATGTTTTACATTTAGATGTATAACAGTTTTGAATAAATTTTCTTATAAGCTGTGAAGTTTAGGTCAAGGTTTTGTTTTTGTTTTTTGCATATAGATTAACATTTCTTTTATATGTTTATTAACAACAAATTATCATTATCTTAATTCTCCTTCATCGGAGACTGTCTTTATTTCTGAAGGATATTTTTGTAGGATATATATAGGTTGACATTTCTTTTAGTACTTAAAAAGATGTTCCACTTCATAGTTTTGATGAGAAACCCACAGTTATTTTAATGTTTGTTCTACAATATATAATCTACCGGCTTTCAGGACTTTCTCTTTGCCTTCAGGTTTTAACTTTCAATTTTATTATGATGTGCCTGGGCAGCAGTTTCTTTGTGTTTATCCAGTTTGGGATGTTCTGAAGTTCTTGAATCTATAGATTTATACCTTTCATCTGCTATGGGATGTTTACAGTCACTTTTTTTTTTTCTTCAGATAGTTTTTCTGCACTGCATTCTTTGTCTTTTCCTTCTGGGATTCAAATCACAGAAATGTTAGGTCTTTTCTCAAACCATCATGCAGTACCACCAAAATAGCTAAAATGAAAAACACAGTATCAATTACTGGCAAGAATATGGCATAACTGGAATTTTCATACTGTTGTCAGGAGCCTTAATTTGGTACAACTACTTTGGAAAATGATTTAGCAGTATCTATTTGTAGACCTTAGGACCAGCAGCTCCATCCCTTGGAATATATAAAACAGAAACATACACATATGTTCATCAAAAAGAATGTCTATGGGTGTTCAAAGTGGCCTATTTAAATTAGCCAAAAACTAGAAACCAAATGCCTATCAGCTTTAGAATAGTTTAATAAATTGCATATTGTCACACAGTGGAATATTATACAGGGCTAAGAAAGAAGCGCAACTACTTATAATAACATGAATGAATTTCACAAGCATTATGTTAAACAAGCGAAGTTTGTATCTTGATCTGGATATTGGTTCTGTGGGTGTATTCACACTGAAAATTCATCCCTGTTATACATTTGGGGTTTGTGTAGTTTTCTATATGTATGTTATATACTCCTGTAAAAATAGTATATTAAATTAATTAGATCTTTTCTTGTTTGTTTCTTAAAGATTGACTTTTAGTATATCTACTTATTACTGACCCCATATTGAATTCATTAGATGGAGTCGTTTTTCAGTTGACTCAGTAGATGATCTTTCATCAGAAGACTAGGATTAGTGTCATCTTCGGGAGAATAACTTATTTTAATGCCCGAAAACACACAGAATTTGTTTTTAAACAGTCCAAATCTCTTTATGTTATTTTTAAGGCTTTCTCTATTTGAGAGAGATAGAGACAGAGCATACATGCATGCACAGGGAGGAGAGAGGGAGAGGGAATCTCAAGCAGATCCCTGCTGAGCATGCAGCCCAGTGGCAGGGCTTGATCCCACAACCCTGAGATCATGACCTGAGCTGAAATCAAAGTCAGATGCTCAACCATCTGAACCACCCAGGTGCCCTGTAAATAGCATCTTTTAAGCATCTTTAAAGAAAAAAGTAAGGTGTGCTACATACAGAGCCCACTGAAGACATTCCATGGGCCCCTAAAGCTTTGCAGTGTGGATGGCCAGGTAGTACTACAGGTTGGCTTTTGTGTTGACCCTTTCACACTGTACTTGTAATAAATGTGGGTGCAGGTAAACACTAGTCGTATAACATAATTCTGTACCACTCCTTAGCCCCTCTGTTTTGTTTTAGGGTTTTAAAAAAATTATTATTACTTGGTTTTGTTTTTACAGATCTTTTCACAGATGCTGCTGAGACTGAAAAAATGGCCAAAAGTTTAGAAGATTCTGAAGGAGTCTGTTTTGTTCCATCTTTTAGTGGATTGCAGGTATTTTTTTTCATTTTAATTTTTTTTAGTCATTGGCAACTACCGACATTTCTCACCTCGTACCCACACTCAAAATTATGTACCTGCTACTCCCTTACCTGAAAATTTGGGCAGCAAGCAGTATAAAGGTGAAGATATATTCCAGGGCTGAGGAGTCATGACTTAGCACAAATTCCGTGAGAAAGCACAGCAAATTCAGCCTAGAGCTCCACCCCTGTGGAAATGAGAAGTTGGCAGGTGTAGTGTACATAAGACCTAGCCTTACTTTATCAGAACCAAAAAAAATAGCCATTTCCCAGTGAGGGGGAAATATATCTGTATATTGGCATTTTTTATTTAGAGGAAGTGTCCCATTGAGAATTAGAAAACGTTAGGATTACACACACGCACACACACACACACACACACACACATACACACACACGCACCGGTATATTTTGCAGTTATTTATAAGTTTGGTTAACTGTTGTGGTGGGTGAAGTATTGGTTATTTTGCCTAATCAAAAAATGAACCTGGTAAGAGAGTTGGCTTTGTAATATTTAACTTAGTATTTAATTGAGAGATCTGTGTTACTGCTTTTGATTTTAACATATTGTTACAAAGACTTTTAAAAAACTTTTCAGGTATATTATTATAAGCAAAATTCTTTTTTTTTTTGGAAAGCTTATACTATCCCTTTAATCCTCCTCTAAATATGTTTCCTTTAAAAAAATAAAAATTTCTCTTACTTCTAGCCCATCCCATATTCAACCAATCAGTTTTAAAAGCCCCAAGCTTGAAAGTTTGGATAATATCATGTAGAAGCTGGTGAAAAAGGATTAGATCAGGATGTTTCAAATCTCTAAAAATAGGATATTTCCAATCTAGACTTTCAATTGGCAATATTTTAATATCTGTAATGATTTCCTTCTTTACCCTAAAAGACTAAAAGTTTATCAACTGCATGATAGAGATCACACTGTGTCCTCTTTAGAATGATGTGAGGAAACTAGCATCTCTGATAGGACAAGGGGTGAAGAATATTTGTTGGATTGAGGTTTCAGGAGGAAGCTTGAGATGAATAGTTGTCATTAGCCAAGGTAGGATTTAATTAGGCTACTATATATTCTTCCCTTTTTGAAAAATATGCTGGGAGACTTAGTAGTGACTTTATCTTGGCAGCTCTGTTTTTAACTTCTGCATCTATCCATATGCCTGTAAAAATATCAAATGTATGATTAAAAAATATTGCTAAAGCCCAGAAGATTAGACAAAACTTACAGATGTGGTTTTTAATTTCATGTTAATAAATGTCCCTGTCCTGCCATGACTGCAGCCTGGTGATATGCTGGGTTCGAGAAGGGTGGGGGAGGACTGCAGACCAAGTATTTCCCAATGTAGCAATGAAACTCTTAAGTGGGAACTGAAAGTTAATTCAGACAACAATAGTGTGTTGATACTGTTTGGAAAATAGGAGGGAGATCACTGATAAGCTGCCTAGGTCAGCAACAAAGAAAATGAAGGATAGAGGAAATGGAAGGATGGAAGGGTCAAGTATCTGTGATACTGCCCTTAATTTAAGAATATTGTTATAGCCATAGATAACAGGGGGCAAGCCATTGAAAAAATCCCAATAGCCTCAATTTCTCATGGGGGTCTGCTAAGAAAGGGGTATTGCGGGCACTTTGAGGAAAGTGAGAAGTCTGGGACAGCCACTAGCAAGGGGTGGACTGGAGCATGGGTGCTCCAGGGGTGGTGTTGGTTTGTACAGCCATTGTGGTTCTGCTCTGGTTGGTCTTGTGATTTGTGGACGGAGATACTAACATGGAATATCCATGATAGGTATCAGAGGCAGGAATCAGTGACTATCTGCTTAACTGTAAAGTCACTGTGATGGTGGCAGTGATAGGGTGGACAGGACTGTGAACCAAGTGTCAGTCTTCAGAGGATGATGAGTCATGCTCCAATGAGGGTTCTTAGGTTTGCAGGGAACAGGCTTGCTTATGCTACCCTGAGAGGGGCTGGTTGTTCACTGGTATGGTAAAGAAGTCGGCAACTGACTTTGCAGTTCTTAATGTTCTTTGTGGTTTCTTCTCTGTGCGTTCACTTTTCTCACTACCAGCTCTGCTCTGTATTCTTTCTTCCTCATAACTTCTGCTTAATTGTCATTATTTTCCTCATATGTTCGCTTCTCCATAATTTGGAAATACAACCTTCTTCCACTCTGTGCATTTTAGCTTCAGTTCCCCCTGTTGATGGTCTTTTTCTGGATAATCTTTTCTGAGAAATCTTGAGAATCTGACTGGACCTCCTAGTCTTCTCAAGCTTAGGACAGATTTTGAGTTAGTCATGCTCAGTCCCTATGGTTGTACTTTGGCAGTGGGACTAGGACATGAAACATGGCTGCTATAGACAATGAGGTCTGTGGTTTCAAGCATTTTCTTCAGTAAGAGGTGTGGCCAGCAAGTACTAGGAATGCCATCTCTGGTTTTGTGAATGACTGGGATGTCTGAGCCACGAAAAGGTAAAACATGATGTTCCCTAAACAAACATGGGGGAAGGGAAGTGTCTCCTAACAGTAGATGTTTATGGCCTAGAGTGGTCATGGGAAGTTAGTACAGTCCTTCTGGCCCCTGTGGTAGAGAAGCTTGACAGTCTTCCACTGGATAGCTCTAACTGAAGCTATTTTTCCGGCACAGAGCCAGGTTTTTTTTTTTTTTTTTTTTTAATTTTTTTTATTTATTTATGATAGTCACACAGAGAGAGAGAGAGGCAGAGACATAGGCAGAGGGAGAAGCAGGCTCCATGCACCGGGAGACTGACGTGGGATTCGATCCTGGGTCTCCAGGATCGCGCCCTGGGCCAAAGGCAGGCGCTAAACCGCTGTGCCACCCAGGGATCCCTGGAGCCAGGTTTGTTATAGCAACCACAGAATTAGTAGAGAGGACTTCTCAGAACTGGTTACATTTTAGGAGAATTTATTTACAATAGAAGGAAGGATTCAAAGGGCACAGAAAGGGTTGTGAAGAAAGTCAGTAGTGGGAGAGGTTTTGGTAAGAAATTATAGTAATATAAAATTGTAGTAAATTCTTACTCTGTGTCAGACACTGTTCTAAATGTCATGAATTATCTCACTTGATCTTCGGTGACTTAGTAAGGCAGAAGATACTCTTATCATTCTATTCTGAAGATGAGGAAACTGAGATTTAGAGCTATTAAATCACTTGCGTGGTCTCAGCTAGTGAGCAGCAGAGCTGGTGTCAGGGCCCAGGTGTTCTGATTCTAGGGTCCAGGTTCTTAACCATTCTGCTATACTGGTTCATGGTATGGTGTAAAATATGACAACAAGAATATACAATAGATGCCAGAAGAGTTTGTGTTTAGGTTCACGGTTGACAAAGGGCAAGAGATGTTAACTATCCTGCACGTTCCCAGCTTATTAGGCTAATATCCCAGTGAGGTTCTTAACTACCCTGCTGTACTGGTTCATGGTATGGCATAAAAGATGACACCAGGAATAGACAATAGATGCCAGAGGAGTTTGTGTTTAGGTTCACATTTGATGAAGGGTAAGAGGCATTAGCCATCCTCCAGGCCCCCAGCATATTAGGCAAAAATCCCTGTGGTGACAAGGGCCTGTGGGGGCAAGTAGTCTATGCTTTGGGCAGGAGTCGGCCAGGTTAGCTCAGGACTCCAAACAAAACTTTACTGAGTCTTGCCATTCCTGGTTGGTTGATGGCCAGAGAGGCTTAGTCAATGAGATTGGCAATGATAGATTGGAGGTATGGCTGGAGACTCTCTGCCCTGGCAAGGTGTGACCAGGCCCAAAGGATCTTGCCTACAGTACAGGATTTTCCCTACAGTATGATCCCAAAGACAGATTCACTTAAACTAATATAGGGACATTGTAACCAAAAAGAAATTTTTAGGTTTCCATGGGATTTATTATCTCTCAAATTGGCCTATTACTAATTAATTGTAAATTATGTGCATAGATATATTTACAAAAGTGATTTCAGGCCAGTCATACCAGTATTTTATGTGGTATATTAGAAGAAAATACTTTTATCCAGAAAATACATAGCACACTATTAGGGACTAGTTGCACTGGCTGAATCTGACCTTTGTTTTACAATTGAATGCACCTGATATAGGCCAGCGTTACTGTATAAATAAGCTTTTACTGAGTGAATCATTAAAACATATTAATAAATTTGAAAAATAATCAGAATAAAATCACAATAGGAGGAAAATCACAGCTACAGTAAAGATAAGATGTGATATGGGATATCTTCAGTTAAGTAATGAGGAAGAGTATTGTTTGTTCATTGATTGAGCAAATGTGTGAGGATCCCCTGTGGGGGCCAGATGCAGTGCAAGGCCCTGGAGACACATGGGAATCAGTTTCTACAGGAAAGGAAGAGTTTTAACAAATGTTCATACAAATATACATGATTATAAACATTGCTATAATGCAAAGCTCTAGGATTCCATAAAAGTGATGATGGATGCTTGGTCTTGTCTTTGGGATCAGAAGTTTTTCCAGAGGAATCTGAGCCAAGATTTGAAACAGGAGTAGGATTAACTAGGAAAAGAGGTGGTAGAAAGTTTTCCAGGTATGAGATGATGAGTCAAGGCTCTGAAGCTAGAAGGCACTTTTCCTGGGGACCATCATTTTCCAATAGTACCAGCACATCCCTCTGTTGTGACCTTATATCATCCATTGGAACCATTCTTCTGTCTCTTTCTTTGTGAGATTACAAGCTCTGGCAGGGGTCTTTGCTCTTCATCTTTGTGTCCCAGAATTGTCTTGCATTCCTGGGGATGCAAAGATGAATACAAACTTCATCCAACAGATATGTAATTCTAGCTCAAGACTTTGGCTCTTTTATTATTTTTTTAAGATTTTATTTATTTATTCATGAGAGACAGAGAGAGAGAGAGGCAGAGACACAGACAGAGGGAGAAGCAGGCTCCATGCAGGGAGCCCGACGTGGGACTCGATCCTGGGACTCCAGTATCATGCCCTGGGCTGAAGGCGGCGCTAACCCGCTTAGCCACCCGACTGAAGACTTTGGCTCTTTTATTTTTTTTTATTTTTTTATTTTTTTTTTTACTTTGGCTCTTTTAAAGACAGAAGTTAGGCTGGGTCATTTCTCCTATTAGGCAATAAAGCTATTAAGCTAAGAAATAGAAGAGTTTCGTTTGAATGTCTAACAACATATTAGGTGAAGTTATGACACTGTAAAACACATCATTTGCATTATAGTTTTTTATCTTAAGACTAACTTACACTTCTAGAAAGCCACTCTAAAAAAAATAATAATAAAATAAAAATAAAAAGCCACTCTACAAAAACAATTCTGGTGTAAAACCTTTACAGATGGATAAAAGGGGGAAATACTAGGATTACTTTGCATTTCCTCTTGTAAAGCTAAATATTTAATAGTTTGTTATTCTATAAAAATAATAATAATAATTTGTTAATCTGCTTCAGTATCGTCTCTTAGTATGAGTTCAAACAGAAGGTGTAGCTAAGCCCAATACCTATGACTCAATCTTGCTTAAGTCCTGCTAGAGACTTATCCTAATAGTTGACATATTTTTAGACTGTCATTTATTTTAAAACTAACTCTAAGCATTCGCATTCTTTTTTTCTACCATGGCTATGTTTTTTATTGCATAAAAGGTCTTTAAGTCTATAGATATAATTTAGAACTATAATAAAAATTCTTACTATCTCTTTTCTTTAGGCTCCATTAAATGACCCCTGTGCATGTGCCTCTTTTATGGGTTTGAAGCCTTCCACCAATAAATACCATCTTGTACGAGCAATATTGGAGTCAATAGCTTTCAGGTACCAAAACTTGCCCTAAACTCTCCCTTCCCCATATAGTATTGTGATTTCTTTCTATTAATTTCTGCTAAGCTAAATTATGATATTTCTTAATTTTAACTGAGTGTCTATACCTTTAAATTCATACTGTTTATGATGTAATCTGTTCTTATTGCTAATTTCCTCAGTATCAATTTATTTTCATGTGTTATAGTACCAGTACCACTTAGATTTGATATCTGAAAATAGATGATTTTTAAAAATATGGTTGGCCCTTGAATACAATGACTTAGAACTGAGCCATATTAATTTTTCCAGTAAACACCATACAGTACTATAAATGTATTTTCTCTTATGATTTTCTTAATAACATTTTCATTTCTCTAGCTTACTTTATTGTAAAAATACAGTATAAATACATATAACATACAAAATATGTGTTAATTGACTGTCATCAGTAAGGCTTGCCAGCAGCAGTAGGCTATTAATTAAGTTTTAGGGAAGTCAAAAATTACATGCAGATTTTTGATTCTGTGGTAGGTTAGTACCCCTAGTTCCCATGTTATTCAAGGGTCAGCTGTATCTAATTTCTTAAGCATTAAGAGATTTAAAATGGACTTTCAAAGGTTTTTGCATCCTTATTGATAAAGGAGAATTCTAATTATTCTAATTAATAATGCTTCCATTATACTCAAAGATTAAATCACCAGAATTATCTTTTTGTGTGTGTCCCTGTGTTATTTTCGTTGTGGTGTAGTTGTAGTTTATTAAAATGAAGAATGTGGCTGTCATGAATATGGAACATTTGCAGTGTTTAAAATAAAAATGTCTGTGATTACAAAATGATTATTTTTGTATTTGGTGAATTCTATTCGATGTTGTTTGTGTTATGTCATCTTAATAGCTTTCTATTAAATGCTAGCTTTAAATTTTTATTTGTAGGAAGGATAATAGATTAAATTTATTTCTAAACAAAAAACATGCTCTCTTTTATCAAGGTGAAAAGTACAAGGATCTGAACCTCTTGCTTGTTTGAACATTTATTATCAACTTCCAGTTAGTATATTTGTTTGTTTTCTTTTGTATATTTATTACATACCATATAAATAAAACCAGAGGTTTTATTTTTCTGTTGGAAAAAGAATTCTCATGATATGAATTTTCTCTAAATGATTTTCTTGATTTTTTTTGACTAGAAACAAACAGTTATATGAGTTGATGCAGAAAGAGATCCATATCCCTGTGACAAAAGTCCGGTATGTACACTTTGTTTTCAATAGATTTAATTAGAAATTGGGAGTGAATGGTAACCACTATTAGTATTTTCATCATTATGATTATTCAGGATTTCAAAAAAAATTATGCTTAGTTTCTTTGCAGCAAAATTCTTGTTCATAGGAATTTGGAAAGAAAAGGGAAGCTAATTTTGGATTTATGGAGAATATAACACAATGTATAATTTAGGAGGATCTTAATATACACATGTATATTATAAACATCTTTAAAATGTCTTTAAAAAAAAAACGTCTTTTTTAGGTATGTGGCTATCCTTTTGGCATGGAAGCATCAAATTTTCTTTGCTGGTGTGGCCAAATGAATTTTTATGTTGGCTTAGTTTAGTTAGCCTATTTTGAACTAGTTTTAGGACAACAGGGCCAGTGGGAAGACTGATGTTAGGGATTAGGAAAAGTGTTTGAAGATTACCTAGTGAGAACCTTTATCTTCAGGTCAATGCTAAGTGATATAATTTTGGAATTAAAAAGTTGAACTTAAAGAAAATAAAATCAAGGATCTAAAAAAATATATGTGGCCCTTTAAAAAATATTAATAGTGTTCTTATGCTTTTGTTGAAGTAACTGATCTCAAATATCTTTCTCCCCACAGGGCAGATGGAGGAGTTTGCAAGAACAATTTTGTCATGCAGATGACTTCAGACCTGATTAATGCGAATATAGAGAGACCTGTCAACATAGACATGTCCTGCCTTGGTGCAGCTTCACTAGCTGGCCTTGCTATTGGTATGTGTGAATTTTATAAAAGTGAGAGCTGTCTTACAAGCTGTTCTTGCTGATAGCATTTCTCTTCCCAAATCATGGGATTATAGAGAGGGTCTAGAAAATGTTGGTGTCCATTAAGCTCTATACACATATGTACATTACGCACAAAACACTCCTCTGAGTATGAGTGGGTCTGTGGATGGGTCTGGGTGCATGAGACTGGGTGCACTTCCTCCTCACGTCACTCCTTCAGTCAGAATTAGGAGATGAGGGATCCCTGGGTGGCGCAGTGGTTTGGCGCCTGCCTTTGGCCCAGGGCACGATCCTGGAGATCCAGGATCGAATCCCACGTCGGGCTCCCGGTGCATGGAGCCTGCTTCTCCCTCTGCCTGTGTCTCTGCCTCTCTTTCTCTGTGACTATCATAAATAATAAATAAAAAAAAAATTAAAAAAAAAAAGAATTATGAGATGAGAAAAATGAATTTCAACTGCTTTGTCTTCAGCAGAGGGAAGGACTCTGGATAAACTTTCCAAGTAGATGGGCTTTTCTTTGGCACGAGAAACCAGTCCATTTTTTTATTCATTGAAAATTTGTTGAGTACCTGCTATATGACAGTCACTACTGGGAATAAAGAGTTTTAAAAATGTAGTCCCTGCTATGAGAGTCTGTAGTTACAGTAAGACAAGTAAACCAATTATTATACTTGTGTGATAAACCCAGCAAACAGCCATAGCATTAAGTGGTGCAGGCTTCCCAGAGGAGGCTCAGTGTTGAAGGAGTTAGCAGACAGCCAGTAGAGGAGGTAAGGAGCCATAAGAAGTGAGCAGTCCAATAAAGAAAGCAACTTGTGCAAATGTCCCAGCCCGTAAATGCTGATAGGTGAAGATCAAGAGGAAGGGCTGGAGAGGAACAGAGGTCCAGTTGTGGTAGACTCCTCATAAAGAGGAGTTTGAACTTAATCATGAAGACACTGGAGAGAGTTTGAACTTAATCATGAAGACACTGGAGAATTTTAAGCAGGGGAGGGACATGGATGGATCTATATTTGAACAGACCCCTTTGGCAATTAGTGAAAAGATTAGTTGGAGGGTGAAGAATGGACTCGGGAAGAGCAATTAAAGGGTTCCCTAAGAAGCGGGATGCTGCCTTGTGGAACTAGGAGTATTTAATATGTTCCTGTATGGAAGGGAAGAGTGCTTGTACAAACAGGATATTTTATAGTTAGAAGTTTTAGGCTAATATTTAGCATATTAAAGTTAAAATTACAAAAAGTTTGAGATCTTAGTAAGTTCAACTTAAACTGTATTCTACTAAAAATCTGTTAACTTTGAATAAAATTAAAACAGTCACTTTAAAAAAAAGTCACTTTCATTTATTCATTGATTAATGTGTGATTAATTCATGTTGAAGAAAAAACTTTCCTTTAAATAATCATTCCCATTTACAAATTTAGTTAAATTTCTTTGTATATTTCAACTGATAAAATTTTTTTTTAAGATTTTATTTATTCATGAGAGAGACAGAGAAATAGGCAGAAGGAGGGGGCTCCCCACAGAGAGCCCGTTGCAGGACTCAATCCCAGGACCCCAGGATCACGACTTGAGCCAAAGGCAGACATTCAGTCACTGAGCCACCTAGGTGCCACTCAACTGATACAAATTTAGTACAGTTGACTTTCTTTTTAATAATTTCATATGCCTAACTAACTTAGAAGTATAACAAAATCTTTTCAAATACTTGAATAACTCTTGCAAAATGAATAAATTAAGCTATATTTACAGTAGATCAAATGCTCATAAACATTCTAATATTGTTTATAAGGTAAATCAAATTTTTCTATGCCTTTTCACCTTATAAGACTAAATATCTCAGATTCTCTTGAACATTTAAAATACTTTAACAAACACATATAGATTATTCTTAGAACATAGTAGCTTGAGCTTTATGTATTTGAGCTTTATCTATTGCATTATATTTGTATTTAATTTCAAACCTTTCCAATACAAAGAGACTTTATTGGTGAGAGAAAATATACTTTGGGGAGACTTGTCAACTATGTTAGTACTTCAGAGTAAGTGTAATATACCAGGTTAATTAATAAGACACCTAGACTATTTCAGACTACTTATGGTCCTAGTTATAAATATGTTTTCTTGCTTCTTTTTATTATAAATCACATTTGTGAAGAACAATATATGCCAGAACAACATTATCATGAAGTGGAATTTAAATAACTTCTGTGAAATACAATAGCTTGAAAAAGAAACTACTTGTTATATTCAGGCTCAACTTTGAATTCATCCGTATTCCAGGGAGTTGCCTCTTACTTCAAGATATATGACCAAAATCTTAATTTATCTTTGTTTTTTTTTTAATTATGTAAAGGGAAAATATACAGTTACTTACTTGTTTTCTTCATAGCAAGTCATGAAATTAAATGATGATAGGGTGAGATTGCTCTGGAAATGGTTTGATGCTGTGCCACACGGAAGTAAAGCTGATAGTTAGAAATCAAATGATTTTAAAATCCTGGTGTATTTATTCCCAGGGATAGTCAATTGAACAAAATTCAAAATCAACAAAATATTTTGAATTGTGTTTTAAAACAATAGTTGTTTACCTGTGCACCAGTTTGCATAGGTTTGTGGATAAACTTTATGGACTCCTTATTTGCCTTAAAATTTGAGAGTAATTTTTTCTACCTGTAGGGTTTTGGACTGACAAGGAGGAACTAAAGAAACTGAGGCAAAGCGAAGTGGTTTTTGAGCCACAGAAGAAATGGCAAGAATATGAAATGAGTATGGAAAACTGGGTCAAAGCAGTGAAACGCTCCATGAATTGGTATAACAAGATGTAGCACTAACAGGAATGACGGAAACCATATATGGCTGGTTGATGGGACATGCTGATGAGACACAGCTCAGGGATAATAACCAATATGACGATGACTAAGAAGATTTCAGATGAGCTTTGCAACCTGAGAGAAAAAACATTGCTCTTTTGAATACAAAACAAAACAAAAAATCCCTAATTTTTAAATCTAAAGCCTGGTAAGATTATAAGGCAACAGTACCTCAGAACTTTATATCTTCTGTTTTGTAGCAGATTCCAAAGGATGTTAACCATTTCCAGCCATACTTTGACAGCCATGGGTCCTCCTCCGATTTATACTGGGTCAATGATACATACGAACATAACCGTTGACTCTCTTGAGTTAATAATTGTAGGTCAATCACCATTCATGTTTTGTTCCAAAATTAAGTGACAGGTGTTCCTTAACTCTTTAAAATTAAATGGGCTATATGAAGTTCACATAGCTAGAAAGAAAGAATAACCGAGGAAACGTGGAATTTGGAAACATTAATATTTTATATTTAAAGCCATAATTGTTCAATACTGTATCCAAATATGAGCTCGATAGGCCCCTCTCAGATAGGGTTATGTTAGTTCTTTCCTTTATTGGGCTTAAAGACACTGCCTTAATTTTTCCTTCTTTAACCAAATTCTGAGCAATCTTTAAGTATTGAAAAATAACTTTAGTCAGTGAAACTACAAAGGGTAATGATTCAAAAGGAACAAAAAAATAATTTCTTCCTCAAATAGGAATTCTCTAAAAAATTTCTGGCTAAAGTATAACATCCCATTTTTTACACAATATTGGTACTGAATATAAATCTGCTTTTTTCTTCCTGTTCTTTATCTTTGTTGTTGAGATACTTGCATAAATGTCTTTTGCTTTTATTAAGTGCCTAATCGAAGAGCTTAATTTGAAGAAAGTGCCCTAATACATTGGTGATGTAAGATTTGCCTTCGTTGTGGGTTTTTTTACTTATCCAGATGTCTTTTATTTTTGTTCAGTCTACTCATCTCTGTGAGATAGGAGCAGTGGGTAATGGAGATGTATTTATACAAATGATTACCCTCCAGCGATTATTGGGCCAGAATTCCACGGAGAGGTGCAGGGACAGTTCCACATTCTCAGACTTTCTTGATAGAAACAAATATGAAAGAATCAGAGCAGCAAGTAGCTTCGGGCCCAGTAGAAAATTGTCCTGTGGCAGGAGACTACCATCCAACTTGTTCTCATGTTATTTGCCCCTCCCACCATTTAGGCATGTAGCAATAATGAATTTATTCCCCTCTTTATCAGGCTTTATCACATAAAGACCTGTTATAGAGCTAGTTGTTAAATACTAACCTAACATAAAAAGTGACTATTACAGGGAATTTTGTTGTTGCCATCATATATGTCCATTTCAGTGACAGATATGATAGGACTAGGGGTCACACACTCCATTTCTGCAAATTCCATTTCAGTGAACTTTGTCTTCTTGAAGTATTAAAATTTGTAGTGGAATCATTACAGCCAATATATAGTATCATTAGCTCCATTCATTAAGATTTGGAAATATTTTTGTTAAGTGGAGGTGTTTTGTTTACTGTAACAAGTCAGATTCCATTATGTAGATGATACTCTTCTTTTTATTTTCATTTTTTTATGTCCCTTTTACAAAGCTTAGTGGCTGAATATAGGCCCTTTTATCAAAATCCGATCACTTGCGAGCTGCTCCGTTGTTTTTTATATCTGTTTCTCACAGATTCTACTTCTCAATGGGTATGATTTCATAGGAAAGAATTGTCTTTTTGTGTTAGGATATACTGAATTGTAATATTATTAATACTTAAAACTTTTTAGCTCATTTCCTTTTCACATTCTTCTTTCTCATCATAAAACCACAAGGTGAAGGATAAATAAGTACCTTTTAGATAATCAGAAAAAGTAACTGTGAACAGGTCTCATCGGAATTATCTCTTCAAAAATCAGTGGCTAATTTTTTCTTCTATTAGTCTAGAATTAATCTTTTATTTTTACTACTTCTGGCTGTTTTTTAGTGACACAGTTTAGTAAATCTTTTGCCAGATTTGACCTAGATCAGAAATGTGACCACATTTGCTTTCATGGTTGTAGAGACAGTTGATACTCAAAATCAGTTGAGCAAAAAAATTATCCTTTCTTTCCATCTTCCAAGTTTATTTTCATTTATACGCTAATATTTGCAGTTCAAAAAAAATCATTCTAAGATTTCTCAGCATGTTTTATTTTCCCATTATGGATCAATCAGATATCTTTAGGAGGCCTGTAGCTACCTTATCAAGGAGGAGAATGTTTCTGTACAGTCCTTTTTAAAATGGTACTAATTGCTTTCATACCTAGACTTACTGATTTTTCTTTCTTTCTTTTTTTTTATGCCACCATAAGATGGTTTCTCAGTCTCAGTATGATTGATGTTTGGGACAAGTAATGCTTTGTCTTGGGATGTTGTATTACGCATTACAGGCTATTTGGCTTATACTGCAGGAGGCAGTATCACCCCCAGTTGAGAACCAGTAATATAGACTATTAGAAGAAAATTGAAGGCTCAGCAAATGTAGTGTGTCTATCATGCTTCTTTTCTCTCTGCCTCATTTTACCTTAGGAAATGGTTGTTAGCAAAAAGAGATGGTTGTATCTTAAATAGGGTTTCTGTTTTACTGGTTAATAAGGCAAGAAAAAAAATCTTATGTTGTAATTGTCTTCTGCTGTTTTTTACCCACTCACTGCCATCCCCATGCCTGTATCCTCTGTGGTCTTAATGAGTGGGCTTATGACTTCAGTATAGTATTAATGTAGTCTGCAAAGCATCTCGATCTGCCTTTTTGCTTCCTTTTCATCTCTGAACAAAAGAGATGATCACTCTCTTTTACCTGGTTCTGTGCAAGACTCCCATCAAACTGGAAGTTCCCCAAAAGCAGAAACCATGTCTACTTCCACAGAACTCAACTCTGTGCCTTCCTATTGGTGGGATGAATTTTTACTTTATAAGTGTAACTTTTTTTGCATATATACTTCATCCTTGATTTACATACATTTGTTAATAGGGAGCAGCATATATTTGTTGCGAGTAAAATATCTTTTGTTGGATTAAAAAGGACAACAGTTGACCCTTGAACAACATGGATGTGAACTGTGCAGGTCTGCTTATATGCAGATTTTTTACATAAATATATGTACCATACTGTAAATGTATTTTCCTTTTGATTTTCTTAATAACATTTTCTTTTCTCTAGCTTACTTTATTTTCAGAACACAGTGTATAATGCAGATAACATACAAACTATGTGTTAATCAACTGTTCATATTATCAGTAAAGATTCTGGTCCCAGTAGGCTATTAATAGTTAAGTTTTTGGGGAGTCAAAAATTATATACAGGTCTTTGTGCAGGGGATTAGCACGCCTAACCCCCCGTGTTGTTGAAGGGTCAACTTATGAGAGCTAGAATCCTCTTACTTTTTTTTTTTAATTCTTCATATGTTTATATATTTGCATATGTGTTTGTGTAGAGATACACATAGTTATATCAACTGTCTAAGGTACCGTTGAAGCCTTTTCATTCACAGGTTTTGTGTATTTGACTGCAGACAGCTAGCTCACAGATAGAATCTTAAGAACACCAAACCCTCTCACGTTAGAGGGAAGTAACTTCAGAAACATCCCCTTCTGCAGAGGACCTATACTGGGGACCAGTCTTTAATTAAAATAATCTAACCCAGGAGTTTGGCAAGTATTTTATAATTCTCTGAAGAGAGGACCCTGGAGTTCTTCAACTTGAAGCGATTCTAGAGTCATCCAGAGACAACCTCGATGGCTCTAATCTACCCTAAAGGACTCTGAATCCCTTTGGGAAATATAGATCATGTTTCTCAGTTAGAATTAAAATATACTCTGGACCTACCTGGTCCCAGAATCATCTTCTTGCATACCCAATGCTGGGTCATCTGGTTCAAACCAGTCAAAACAGTAACCCCAAAGAAGTCAAGTAGGTGATCCAAAACCACATTGTTTTTAAGTTTTGGAGCCTCAGATATTACAAATATGAATACCAAAATGCAAATATTTTTTGCACTTAGAACACTGGTTCTAAGTCATTGGCTGTTTTGTCACCATATTCCCATGGGACCCTTGCCCTTAGGGTAATGCAGGAATGATCTTGGGAGTGGGAATGTTAGAGACAGGAACCTGAAGAATCAGATATTTCTGAAATTCTCCGTATGCCATTTCTACTGCCTTTCCCCCCTTTATTATAAATTTGAGTTATCAAAATGGCTATGTCTGTATAGATATCTATATTATTTAGAAAATAAATGATGTAAGGTTTCAATTTAAATGAGCCATATCTTTACAATAAACTTTCAGACTGTTCCAGAGTAGCTATACCATTTTACATTCCAACCAGCGATGTATGAGTGATCCAATTTCTCCATATCCTCACCAGCATTTGATGTCACAATTTTTTATTTAGCTACTGTGATAGGTGTGAAGTTTTCTCATTATGGTTTTAATTTGCATTTCCCCAATTAATAATGGTGTTTAACATCTCTTCATGTGCTTTTTTGCCATCTATTTATCTTCTTCAGTGAACTGTCTGTTCACGTCTTTTGTCCATTTGCTAATTGGGATGTTTGCTAAATGAGCCATATCTTTACATGAATATCTTTTTAAAAAATCTTTTTAAAATCAGTATGGTGACTTGAAAAATCATTTTAAGTAGCATTTCTAAATCCTTCTAGGCAAAGTGTATATAGCACTTGAATGTGATTTTATAATGTACTGGCAGAAGAGTTCTCACATTTCTTCTGTACTCATTATGTAGTATAGTACTAATACTGTATAACAGCAAAACAGTTTCAAAGATACTTTTACTTAGAATGTTAAGTAGAATGTACAAATACATGTTTTGTCCATAGCTATCATAATGTTTGTAATCTCTTATTTAAAATAAGCTGATTCGTGTTTCAGAATGATTGTTTAAAATTAACTTGAAATTTTCCTATTTGTGCAAGATGATTAATACAGATTCTAGTTCATATGCATCAGCGAATTCATAATCTTATTTCTCTGATGTTCTTTACAAATTTCATAGTGTTATTAAATAGTCATTGAGAACCTCGTAAGTCAATGTTGAGATCTACAAATACAATCTAGGTGCATAGCAATAGGAATGCGTATGTGAATTTTTCTCTAATCTTTTTTCTACTTTAACTTTTGGATTTCTTTTTAATTTTACCTGGAAATTCTTATTTAATGCTATTTCCTATTTTGGTTCCTGCTCATAAGAAGGTCACAGAGAAATTGGGGCACCTGGCTGGTTCAGATCAAGCGTGACTCTTGATCTCGGGGTTGTGAGTTTGAGCCCCATATTGGGTATAGAGATTACTTAAAAATAAAATCTTAAAAAAAAAAAAAAGAAGGTCACAGAGAAACAAGCATATGTTAACTACAAGATAAATTTGGGCTTAATATGGTTAGAGAAGAAAGGTTTTCTGTAACCCTGCCTCTTTAAATCCTGTTAGGCTTGTCATTCTATATTGTACATTTTTGTGCAAGGGAAATTACTAGAGAAGAGGGTTAATTCTTTGTGGTGGGAAAAATGATATGGTTTGTTGTGAAAATATACTGGATTTTTAAATATTTAGAAAGATTTTAATTAAGGAAAAATTTCAAATACTAACATGAAAGAACCTAGCAGTTGTTAAAAATCCGTTCTGAAAATTACCTACATTATTTGGGAAACTATAATGAAACAGTAAATGATTTTTTATATACATATTATGTATTAAAGTCATTTTTATTTAGTGTTTCTCTATTCATTGCTTTGGGTTTGCACACATGCACAGCAACATTTGGATGGTGAAGGATTCAGTCAGTCTGGATTCCATTCCTTGACTGTAGTGGGGTCCATGGTATCATTCCAAAGTAGGAAATTTGAAGGTTGATAAACATTCACCTATTAGGAGGAAGAGAGAGGTTTTCTTTTAATTTTATTTTAGGTCAAAGTAATATTAGTCTAAGGAGAATAAGGAAGGGGGGCATTATGGAGATAGAAAAGCCAGAGCTGGCTTTTCTAAAATTTATAGCAATATTTTTAAAGAGTCTTGCAACTGTAAAAAAAAAAAATGTAGGAAACAATGGGGATGGTAGGGGATAATAATGGAATTTTTTTTGCTACTTAGAAAAAGAAACACCCAATTAAGAGCTGGAGATCATAGGACAGATACATTAGATTTGCTAATTCCCCCTCCTCCTCCCCCTCCCCCGCCACTTGGGCAAGAACATTAGCTCCTGGATCCCAGGGAATTCTCATATCCTCTCACCCAGTCCACATGGCTCTTGCCCTGTCTCTCCTAGAAAGTCCAGTCTCTGTCAGCATCTCAGCTTCATCACCAGGCATTGTCAAGAACTGAGAAGAATTTAAAATTTTACTCTACTTGGAAACTAACAAATTAGCCTTCCACAGTTCCACGAATATTGACAGAAGATAGGAGACTCCTGGGTCAGAGTCTTTATTACTCACAGGCATAGCAAACACCACAATCTTCATGTTTGCATTAGTTTCCTTTACTTCTCAACTACATGGAGCAGTCCAGGTTGATGCTGTGCATGCAGTGAGTCTGCAGTACAGCTGAGGAATCTTAAGCTTAGGAGACTTGTGTCTTGTAAGGGGCTGCAAGTAAATGTGTCTGATGCTCACTCTTGAGGAAATTATATTATTATATTGCTTTTTTAAAAAAGATTTTATTTATTTACATCGGGAGAGGGAGTGCGCCTGCACAAGGGGAAGGGCAGAGAGAATTTCCAGCAGACTCCAGGCTGAGCACAGGGCCTGTTGTGGGGCTTAATCTCACAACCATGAGATCACAACCTGAGTGGAAATCGAGAGTCCACACTTAACTGACTGAGCCACCCGGGCACCCCTGTTTTACTATATTGAACAGTAAATAAAACTGCCCTCTAGTCTGGAGGGAGACACTATTGCCTCAGTGCCTCTGCTTGCAAGATAAGCAGAAATGAGAGAGCCACATAAAATTGACTCTAAACAATAAATTCATTATCTTGATTATGGCAGTGATTTCATGAGTGCATACCTATACCCAAACTCACCAAATGATTTACTTTTTTGCACAGTTTATTGCATGTCAGTTTCACTTCAACACAATGAGAGGAGGAGAAGTCTCAAATTGTTGGGACCAGTAGCCTCAGTGCCACCGAAGTGCTTTCCAGAAAAGGAGAATTTCAGGCCCTAATTTTTTAGCTTTTTATTTTGAAATAATTTTAGACTTAACAAAATTGAGAAAATGGCACCAAGTTCCCCTCATCATCCAGCGTCCCCTAATTAATAATTTACCTAACCATAATATAATCACCCAAACCAGGAAATTCACATTGATAGAAGAGGATTAACTAATCTACAGATCTTAGTTGGATCTTGTCACTTTTCCAACTACTGTCCTTTTCCTGGCCCAGGATTTAATCAAGGGTCCCACATGGCATTTATTTTCATGTCTCCTTAGTCTCCTCCAGTCTGACAGTTCCTCAGTCTCTCTTTTCTTCACATCTTTCTTGACAAAGAGTACTAGCAGTTACTTTATAGAATGTCCCTCAATTTGAGATGGCCTGACAGTTTCTTGTGATTAGGCTAAGGTTCTGAATTTTTGTTACAATGCTGCAGAAGCAATGTGGCCTTCTCAAGGCATGCTATCAGGGAGACACATCAGTATGTCTTCTTATTGAAGATGTTAACCTTGATCACTCGATTAAGGTGGTATCTGCCAAGTTTTTCTATCATAAGGTTACTATTTGCCCCTTTGTGACTAATAAGCATCTTGTGAGGAGATCATTTTAGACCATGTAAATACCCCGTTTCCTTTTTTTTTTTTTTAATACCCCGTTTCCCATCAAACTTTTCACTCACTGGTTTGAGCATGCATGGTTAGTTCTTGCTGGCAACAATCACTCCTGTACTATTTGTCTAATAATGGTGATTTCCTACTTACATGATTTCTTTACATTCATTCATTGGAAGAGCTGTCTCTCATCTTCCATTTATTATTATACCACTATTGGTCATCTTTTGGTCCACCTCACATCCTCTTGGTCCACCTTTTTATTCCAGTTGTTGCAGCAATCATCTGTCCAGTTATAACCTGACGGTACCTTGCATCACCATAACTTCTCTGTTTTGTGGGCTGGGATTTCTCTGCCTCCCAGCTTGGAACTGATTGGAACCAATTCTGTCATTTTCACCTATGATCAAACTAGGAGGTGCTAGAGAGCTGAGACTCTACGGTGCAACTTATAAACAATGGGGATGAGAACCAGTGTATAAACATGCTCCTCTTTGGTTCCATAAGTGAACAATTCTGAGATGTGTTCTTCACAGCTCCTTGCACTCTTCAGCTCCATCCAGCCTCAGTGGCCTCCAGCAGATGACCATCTCAGAAACACAGCCTTAGATTGGCTTTTCCTCCTTCATGTTTCAAGCCTCCCAGCCCCTATTCCTGTTCCTTGGAATCATTTCCCAGAATAAACCACCTGCATAGAAGAATTTGCCTCAGAGAAGGAGTGAGAAAGGAGAATAAGCAGATTTGTGCATTACTAGTCATTAAATATTTTGACTCTCACATCTTTCACATCTACAGAGGAGAGGTGTCCAAGCATATTCATAACAGCAGAATAGAAGAAAAAAAAATGTCAGCAAAGAGAATGGATTATATAAATTTTGTTATTTTTTACATCCATGAAAATGAATGAATTACATTAAGACATGACTCAAAGTGAGCCAATAATAATTTGCAGATGAGTAATAATGTTTGACCCTGGATATATATAGTTCAAAAACATGCAAAACTAAGCAATATATTGCTTGGCGTTAAATAAGTATGTGTTGAAATTGTCCAGAAAAAAAAGAAGATTGTAACTGAGGATAGGGTTATTATAGGGAGGGAAAGGCAGAGGGTCCTGTTGGGGAGGCACACACAAGAGCTCCAGTGATGATATGAGTCAATTTCTTTTTTTTTTAATAAATTTGTATTTATGATAGTCACACAGAGAGGGAGAGAGGCAGAAGCAGGCTCCATGCACCGGGAGCCCAATGTGGGATTCGATCCTGGGTCTCCAGGATTGCGCCCTGGGTCAAAGGCAGGCGCTAAACCACTGCACCACCCAGGGATCCCAAGAGTTGATTTCTTAAGCTGGTACATGAGGGTGGGTACATGAGGGTTTATCATTATTCCTTATACTTCACGTATTTTTAGGATGAATAAAATTTTTATCATAAAAAGATGTTAGGTTTGATACTGAGAAGAGGTTACTTTTATTAAGGGCGACTTGTGAAATCCTTCCACTGGCCTAACCAACTAAGTCATTCCAGATATGAACTCAGGAGAGGGTTGTGTTCCTGTCTGAGGAAATTCCAAGGCTTGGATTCCCCTCCGCCCTATTGATGTGATTCAGCTGCACATAATAGGACAGACAGTGTCTGGAAGACAAGGCCTTGATTTAACACATTTTTCTTTTAAGTGTTATTCTTTTGTCAGTCACTGGATGGATTAGGTGTGAAAACAGGATGCTGTTTTTAAAAAGTCCGTGTCTGCAACCGTCCCAGACAACTGCAGATCTTTTTTGTACAATAAAAAGGTGTCGTTAGGAACCTGTTACTCAAAGTGTGGTGTTTGGTGTAGCAGCACCAGCGCTGGGTGGGAGCTGATTGGAAATGCAGCCTCTACATCCCACCTCAGACCTACTGACTCAAAGCCTGAATTTTTATAAGATCTCGAAGTGATTCCTGTGCACACAAAAGCCTGAGAGGCACTAGTCCAGAAGTCCTCTAGCTGTGGCTACAGAGAGCCGCCCCAGCACCCAGGAGAGAGGGCAGCGCATGGAAGTCCTTCAGCTTTAACTGTTAGCAGATCTGTATCTTCCGGGGCCCTCTCTTGGGTGATCCACATATTTACAAGCATAGACTTTATTTATTTATGCTTCTTTCCTCTTTCCAGCTGGGCTGGGCTGTGGCACTCTCATCCATTCAATAAAAACTTCCCGAGCTGCTCGTAAGCACTGAGGATAGGGTAGTCAACAGGGTGGCATGACTCAGAATATCAAGGGGTTTACAAGATTGAGATACTCAATGAGGAATTATAAGTAAGTCTGATGAATGTCAAAGACACAGTTTTATGAGAAAAGAGCTGGAGATGGGGAGTCCGAGGAGGCTTTTCAGAAGAAAGTAATCTCAGCCCTGATGAGAAGTAGGCACGTGAAGGTGAGATGAAAGCACAAGGAATACCCATGAATGGAGCTCTTTGGACATTTATATGTGTATATCCAAAGCCTTGCACAGTTCTTGGCATGCAGTAAGTACTTAATAAGTGTTTGCAGAATCAGTGTGTGTTCCGTCATGTTTCAGACATCTACTCTCTGGCATGGGAGATAGTAGAAGCTTTATTTTCCTTTTCAAAGGAAATAAGATCCCTTAATGGGGAAATGAGAAGGAAGAGAGCTGCGTGTTGTGCAAATTGCTAAATTGGAACTGTGAGTGGGAACAAAAAATTGATTTACATGAATTTTCCTCCCTGAAGCAACTTGACAATTTATTCTGTTCTGGAGAATTTTCAGTTTTTGGCTTCAAAACCAAGCTGTTCCTTATTCTGAATTTCTTGGCCTGCTGTGAAACTAGCATTTAGTGTCTTTTACAGCATACCCTGATTAGGTCATGGAAATTCACAGCTAGATCAAACCAGTATATGGAAAATTTGAAATGTTCACTGCCCATTTTACTTCGTGGTATCGGAAGGTGTTATGAAACATTGACTTTTAAATCATTTTTTTTTCAAAAGCAGTATTATCTAATGATCACGATTGCCATAATTTATTGAACACTGTATATATATTACAGGGCAAAATCCTCATATTAACTCTGCATGAGAATAAGTTGAGCCATATGAATATTGCCAAATATTAGCAATTCATATGATTCCACTTAATATTGTCTTCAGATTCTCATCTTAGACACTTATTAAAGAGATTCGAGAATCCCTGACACCCATAGCCCTCCTCCAAAATTATGCACTGAGTTTTTATTATAGATAAGGAGATCTTGAGAGAATTACAGCTCCTTAATAACATCTACCCGTCTTACCCTCACTAGTCCCAGTGCTTTATGTGTCTACCACGATGGTTTACACGTTGTACTGAAGTGGTTTACCGTTCATTTCTCCCGCTAGACTGAGTTTCTTGAGGATGGAGGTTTTTTCCCTGTCTTGCTCATTTTTTTTGTTTCATTGTGCCGAGAGTATTTGAAAAGTATTTGCTAACGTGAAACCTTATAACAAAACTTCTGTGGAAACTTAATAAACACTATTGATTTGTTCCTGGAAAATGCGTGGTAATCACTCCACTGAGGCTTTTGCATTTTAGAATCGGTCCAAAGAGTACTGCATTTAACATTCCCCAACTCCTAGGAGTTTATCTATGTACAGTTTTGCAGAAATTGTCTCTCCACCCCACCTCAGAGAAAAGTCCAAAGGTGCTCTTTCACTTCCCTCACCTCCTTTAGATATTTCCTTAAATGGCATCTCTTCTGCCGCCTTCCCTGAGCACCCTATTTAATACAAGCCATCCCTCAAACACCTTTTCTGCTTATTCCTACCCCCCCACCATAGCACCTATCACATAATAGTTTACATTTTGCTTTTTTTCTTTTGCATATTTTCTTTCCCACCCCACGAGAATGGGAAAGAAAGCTCCTACGTGATTTTTCACAAAGGCACTGAATTGATAGACGAAATGTTTTAATTTTGAACAAAATGGGGCAGGTATTTGGGGGTGTGGGCTGCAATCTTCTCTTCAGCGTCTAAATGACATGGTGACCTGACCCGGTTTGGATTTTATTTGCCTGGGTATTGAGGAACCCACATCCCCAAGTGGTCTCTAACCGATTGTCGGAATAATTAATTGCGGGATGCCCACACGTGGCCTCAAAGTCACTTGTCCCCACCCTCCTCCTCGCGCTGCCCCCCGGGGGGGAGCCATCGAGGGCCTGGGGACCCAGATATAACCTCCTTAGTTCCTTTTTTTCCGAGCGGGAGAGAGAGATGGGGTTTTCCTGCTCCGGGCCTGGGGGATGGGGTTGGATGGAAAAGTCAGGATTCTGCCCCAAGCCCGGGGGAATGGGCGTGTCCACGAATTTTAGGCCTCAGGCCTGCAGCCCGCGCCGCCCGCGGCTGGGGAGCGGAGGGTCGGGTCGCCGCGGGGCAGCCCCTGCGAAGCTCCTGCGAGCGGCCGAGCCCCGGGCCGAGCGCCGCAGGCCCCGCCCCCTCAGCGCGCGGCCCCCTCCCCTGCTCGGGAGGCCCGGGGGCGGGGTTTGTTTACTCCGTGCACGCACCGCCGGCCTGGCCAATCCGGGGGCAGCGGCGCCTTACGTCACTCGCGCCGAGAGCCAATCGGGGCTCACCGTGCTGCTCCGCCGCCAAAGCTCGCGCGGGGGAAGCGGGGCCGTGGCCGGGTTGGGCGAGGGCGACCAGGCGGCGGGGATCTGGGCTGCGGCCGCCGCCGCTTCTCGGCACGCGGGCGCGCTCCGAGCCTTCCTTTTTGGGCAGCCTCGCGGGCGCACGCACGGCCGGCGTCCCAGGGCCGCGGACTCGCGGGCCTCCGCCGGGCAGGCCGCGGATCGCCCACCCCTTCCCCCAGGGTGAGTCCGTCGGGACGCGGGCGCCACCGGAGCGGAGGCGCCGAGCCGCGCCCCAGGCTCGGAAGAACAGCCCTGAGCGGCCGCCTCGTCCTCTGCAGCCGAGCGGCGGTAAGGTCCGGGGCGCGGGCGCGGGCGCGGGCCGCGTGCGGAGGGCCTCCGGCCCCGGCCCCTCGTGTTCCCGGGCAGCCCCCCCCCCCCCCCGGCCGTCTGTTTATTCCCACGGCGCCCCCGGGCCGGGCCGAGTCCCCCCTGAGTGGGGGTGGGGTGGGGTGGGGTGGGGTGGGGTGGGGGGCGGGACCCGGAGAGCCCCTCCCCCCTTCCCCTCCCCCCGCGCCCCGGGAGGGGGCGGCGACCCCGCGTCACGCCTCGGGCGGCGGGCGAAGGGCTGCTCTCTCCTCTCGGGTCTCTTCAGGTCTTCAGGGCAGAACGATGGCTTCTAAGTCTGGTTTTCCGACTTTTCCGCCGCCCATGACTCACACGCCTCCATCTGTCCCCGCCAGGTGTATTTCGGAGCCACAAAGCTCCGTGCGCTTGCGAGAACCTCCCATGTCGCCCAAGGGAACTTCCCTCTAGAGTGGAGGGTCGCCTCGGGGGCCCGCGCGCCTGGAGGAATTGCCCAGGGCTAGGACCCCCTCCCCCGCTGGAAAATAGAGAGGTTTTGCAGGATCGGCTCGGGGACACGGTTCCGACCGGCCTCTGGCTCCAACTTTTGTTGTCTTGCCTCGTGGGGGTCTGCAACCGCCTTTTCCAGGTGTTTCGAGGACCAGCCTGCGGAGCATCTGGAACGAGCTCGGCCGGGTCAGGCGCCCCGCAGGAGTTGGGCGCGTTTGTTCCGGTCTCCCGCGAACGCGGGTTCAGAGAAGCGCCCCGTATTGTTTCTCTTTTTTTTTTTTTTTTCTGTCGAAACAGTTAACAGGCTCATCCCTTTTCATATTTGCTGCTGAAGCTCCCTTTGAGCCTTTGGTACGTTTCTCTTCCTCATTCTATCTCACAGGGCTCAGACTCCCTGTCCCACTTATTTGCTCTCTTTTTAGTAAGTCAGTAGCTCATTCTCTTCCTTCCTTCCCCTTTCTCCCCTAAATCTTAGTTTTGTGAATTTTCATTTGACTTCGGTAGCTTGATTTTTCTTCCTTTCTTACCCCCCCCCCCCCGGGCCACTCTTCTTTTAATGGTTCGAAATGATCTTCGCCCAAAAAATACAAAGTTATTCATTTGCCCTCTGTTAGGACTGTAACCATGATCCAGGCTGTGCTCAGAATTAAACGCAAGATAATGTAGTTGATCTGACATTGCATGTTGCTTTTCTGTTTCCTTGGCTAGCCTATAATCTAGCTAAAGCTTCGTCACTATCCTATTGCTATGATAAATCTTTAATAGTAGCGCCCATTCTCGAGTAACACCGGGAGAAAAATCAAATGCCTAGACCCCAGATTCTATCACCCTCGTGTACTGGCTCTGGATGCTTTTATTTATTAGAACATCTTGTGCCTGGAACTAGAGTCTGGTCTACTGGCAGACACGGTGTCTGTAGCACTGTTCTGGCCGTACAGTTGCAGTTTCAGCAATGTGGCACCTATATTTAATAAAGGCTCAACGCTTATTCCACGTACTTTTGAGTCCTCTTTATTTCTAGCGGTTTAAGAGGGAAAACGGAATTTTTCAAGTGTGTAATACTTCATATTACCAGTCTGTGATCCTGTAACTTTCTCCTCCACTCTTTTAAATGTGTAGTCCGAGTGGCACTTTTCAAAGTTTTTCCCTTGCAGCCAAAAACTCTTAACTGTCTGAGCTGTGTGCTCTCAATGCAAATTGAAATTGGACGTACAGATGATTATCTCTAATGTGAGAAGAATTTGTGGCTGAAAATTATGCACTAAAAGATACTTTAAAGGATTCAAAGACTTTTTTATAATTAGGAATTGAAATGTGAAGGGACTTTTTTTTTTTAACATGATAGAAAAACTGGCTTTGTTCTGCTGTTGTTAATTTATGTTTTATATTTAAAAAATGCATGATATTTACGTTGCACCACAGCATTTTAAAGCCCTTTTAGATATTTGAAAGTTTTTATTTTATCTTATTTTTTAAATTTTTTATTTTATTTTTATTTATTTATGATAGTCACAGAGAGAGAGAGAGAGAGAGAGGCAGAGACATAGGCTGAGGGAGAAGCGGGCTCCATGCACTGGGATGCCCGACGTGGGATTTGATCCCTGGTCTCCAGGATCGCGCCCTGGGCCAAAGGCGGGCGCTAAACCACTGCGCCACCCAGGGATCCCTATTTGAAAGTTTTTAGAACACTATGAGGAAACAGACTAAGCAAAAATTAAATTCATGGCAAAGGTAGTGAATTCGAACATAAATATTCTGACTTCTATTGTTAGTCTGTCATTCTTAACAGTTAACTCAGAAATAAGATAAAAAGGAAGAGTTTATTTATTTATGTTTTTTTTTTTTAAAGATCTTATTTGTTTATTTGACAGAGAGAGCACAAGGAGAGCGAGCTGCAGAGGGAGAGGGAGAAGCAGCCTCCCCACTGAGCAGGGAGCCCCACATGGGGCTTGATCCCAGGACTTTGATATCATGACCTGAGCTAAAGGCAGGTGCTTAACTGACTTGAGCCACCCAGGCACCCCAAGAAGGGAGCGTTTAAAATAAAGCTTTGTTTGTTTGTTTATAGATTTTATTTTATTCATGAGAAACACAGAGAGAGAGAGAGAGAGAGAGAGGCAGACACTCAGGCAGAGGGAGAAGCAGGCCCCATGCAGGGAGCCTGATGTGGGACTCCATCCTGGGTCTCCAGGATCACACCCAGGCTGAAGGCGACGCTAAACCACTAAGCCACCCAGGCTGCCCTAAAATAAAGTTTTAAAAGCAGAGCAGGGAAATTTCTAATTTGAGCATTAGATATTGAGTAGTACATCTTAGCATCTTTTTATCTTTAAACTTAAGTATGTTTCTTTTAAAGGTTAAATAATAAGCCACACTATCTAAGAATTTACTCACAGTAAAGTTTACATTGTCACTTGGCAAATTTTACTTCTTTTTTTTTTCTGACTTTGTCATATATTTTAGACTCTAATAGCAAAATGTATCATAATAGATCTTAGAAGAAACTGGAAAGCATAGAGTTGAGGTTTTTAGATCATAGTACTGTAAGTTATAATGAATTTTAAAGATTATTAGATATACTTGCCTTTTCATACTTAAATCCTTTCCATTTTGATCTGAGACATCTTACTATAGGGGTGGGGCATGAATAGATTTAAAAGTAGGTTTATGGACTCTTGGAAATTTTATGCAAAATTGTATACATTTGTGTATTTTTCTGGAGAGAAGATTCATAGGTATCTAGTTTCTGAGGCATAGGTATTTGGACAATTCCAATTTTTACAATGTAATTTCCTTTACTGAACCAGAAATTCCATCTTCACTGGTTCTAATTCTGTCTCTTCCATAAGTGGGGTTTCAACTATTTGAAGATACTTCTTATAGTCCATTAATTCTTTCTTTAGACAAAATATTCTCAGTCTTTTGATTTGAGACTCCTCACATTACTGATAGCTTATTTGTGGATTTGTTTCAGTTTATCCATATTCTTCTTAAAAGTGTGGTATCCATAGATATTTAATCAGTAAAGAAGACCGTAAGTTACCTTTCTGATTTTAAAACATGTATTTTAAGATTAAGAGTAGATTTGCTTCTTTGGCAACCACATTGTACTGTTAGTTCATAATAATGTCCTGGCTGAGAAGACAAACTCTGGAGCTAACCTGCCTGGGTTTAAATCCTAGCTCTTCAGTTTATCAGCTGGGTGACCTTGAGTAAAATATGTAAACATTTTTTGGGCCACAGTTTTCTCATATGTAAAATGGGGTTTATAATAGTACCTGTCTCATAGGATTGTTAAAAGGAATAATTGAACATATGCTATGTAAAGCATTTAGAATGACCCCTGGCATTTAAGTGTCATATACATCACCTTTTATTACTGATTTTGTAGTCAACTAAAATTCTTGAGTTGTTTTGCTATGTTCTCCCAATTTTTTAAAAGAATTTTTTTTTGGTAGGACTTCAAATTTATCTATATTAAATTTTATCTTGTCAGATGGGTTCCATTCTGTTGACTTTAACAATGAAAAAAATATTTGGTCATATGATAAATATGGACTTATTTAAGTATAGATTTGATAAGCTGTAAGTTTGATAATGCTGACATTGCCTTCATGCACATCTTATTAAAATGTTGATTAGGCAGGGGTGAAAAAGGTTTGCTCTACCAGAGATTCTCTTAAGATTAATTAAAAAAACTTATTAATTCTTTGGCTTAAGTTGTTCTGACAGAAATTCAACTAATTTAGCATATTCACCCCAAATATTTCCAAATTTTCACAAGAAACATATAAAAAACTTAAATAATTGCCTTCCTAAAATCTAGATAATTTTATGTACTTCATTTTTTAAAAAATCCTACCAGATAATTTTATATACTTAATTAAAAAAAAAAACCCAACCCTATCAGTTCAGTAACTGTCAGGAAGAGACCAGTAATCTGCCATTATTTGTCCTTAATTAACTGCTATACTGGTTTCCAGTAGTATTGTTGGTTACTATCTTTTCCATGTTCACAAACTTATCTAAGAAATGATTCTAGAATCCTGGCTAGAGTTATATTTAACTTCAGCAATCAATAGTTGACAGGATCACCTTTCCCTCCGTTTTTTTTTTTTTTTTTTTTTTTTTAAGTAGGCTCCACACCCAGTGAAGAGCCCAAAGCAGGGCTCAAAGTCATGACCCTGAGCTGAGATGAAGAGGGAGATGCTTAACTGACTGAGCCACCCAGGCTGCCTTCTCCGTTTTTGAATAGTACCGCTGCATATCCTGTCTTTGACCTTATGGGATCCTCTCCTGCTTCCCATAGTTTCTGAATAGTTGCCAGCAGCTACGTGGAAATTTCATCTGGAGCTGTATACCTCGTGGACGTTTTGCCTGGAACAGTTAAGAACTCTGTAATCTCATTCATATTGAGCTTTGGTTTTCATTAATTTATTGATTAAATTTATTAAATGCCCCTTTTATAAGAATACCAGTGTTTGTTTAACCGCATCCAATCTGAGAGGATTTTTCTTAATAGAGATGCCTGAAGTAAAACTGTAAGCCACATCTATGTCTCTCCATTCCTGCAGTTACCATAGTCTGGGCCTCCCCTCTTTCTTCTCTGGACTATAGTAATAACTTCCTATTGACCCATCTTCTCTAATCTTTTTCTTTCTCTAATGCTTTAGCATTACAGCCAGAGTAATCCTTGTTTTTAAAATGTATGGATTTCTTTAAAATCTTTTCTTCCTCATTGGAATAATCTGTAATGATCTAATTAGATTTTTAACTCTCAGTATTTTTCAACTCTTAGTTTTTCTGTTTACTATACTTTTAAAGTCAAGCCCCCTCCCCCCCCCCCCGCCACTTTTTAGCCTTCCTTGTTATTAGGGATAATATGTACCATTAGCCAGATAGGCATGGAGGATTGGTGACTTCCAGCTGGCCTTTGTGTGAATCACTCAGCAGACAGGTATGGAGTGCTTACTAGATTACAGGCACTGTGTGAGGGGCTGAGTTGACAAACTTGACAAAACCTCAGCCCTTCAAGAATTCTAAGTCCGGGGGGGGGGGGGGGGGGCACCTGGGTGGTTCATTTGATTAAGTGTCCTGCTCTTGATTTCTATTCAGGGCATGATCTCAGGGTTGTGAGATTGAACCTGTGTGGGGCTCTGTTCTGGGCGTGGAGCCTGCTTAAGATTCTCTCTCTCCCTTTGCCTCCCCCTCTGCCTAGCCCTTGTGCAAGCAACACTCTTAAAAAAAAAAAAAAAAAAAAGGAAAGAAAGAAAAAGAATTCTAAGTGCAGGAAGAGATAGAATAGAGGAAAGGATTTGGAGAACCAAAAATCTTTTTTTTTTCACATTTAAAAGCATAATAAATTTTTAAGAGATTCTATTTTACTTTAAATAGCCTAGTATGTGGTTACTGAAGAATGAGTTTGTTAAAGTGACTGATTCAGTTGTAGTTAAGTTATATCAAATTGTAAAAGAGCAGATCTATAAATGTGGAAAAATAGTACATATTTCAAACTGCCAAAATAAAATGTTTAATCAGAACT